>NC_081224.1:2410836-2681637 GCF_902713425.1 Acipenser ruthenus | reverse complement strand
TCTATCTATCTCTATCTCTCTATCTATCTATCTATCTATCTATCTGGTCCTCATAGTCAAGATTACAAATGTGTGTGTACTGTTTAGTTTTATTTTTATAAAGGTGCTTCTTCTCATTCTGGATGGGGATGTGACGGCTCTGAGGATCGGCCTGAGCTCTGCTCATGGTGTAGGAGTCCCTGGTTTTGTCTGCTCCTCCTACACCCCTGGGGGGGGGGTAACTAGCTTAAATACCCGACATACCTGACTCCACATTCTCAGCATAGCTGTGGTGTTGTACTAGTGAGCCACAGACTAACACGCTAGTACGATGTTCAGTGTGCTGTCATTGAATACCCTTGTAGAGCAGCAAGATTTGCATGTCTGTGTGCAGAGTATTTTAAGAACTGCACAATGGCAAAGTGCTGCTGCTGGCTGACCTCACCTGGCTGAGGCTAATCAAGCTTATAGTAAAAACTGGAGTGGGGTGAAACTGCTAGATATGTTTTGGGGGTAACATGAACCCCACAGAGATTCTGAATTGATTGAAATATTTTAGGCTACTGCTGCACCTGTGGGATGGATTTTTTTTTAATTTATTACAAATATTTTGCATGTGTTTTTAAGGGAGTCAGTTATCTATTCAGGGATATCAAGATATTTGGGGGTCTGACTGGGGTGGGGGTAAATACTGGGGCGATTTTTAAAAGCTGCCCCCTAGTCGTTATACATTCCTAAAAAGTGAGAATTTTGGGGTACTGCCTCACTTGAGACGGCTTGATCTTTAAAATCGTAATTTAAAGAGGAGATGGTCAGCTCTTCAGGGATACCAAGATATTTTGTTAGGGGGGGGGGTCCTAAGTGGTTTAAAAGGGGGTAATAAATGTCCCAACTCGTCATTCTATTCAAGACTGGCACCCCCCATCATTCGATGAGGTCTCTCTGTGCTGTTCCAGTCTCTCGGTTTTATCAACAAGGTTTTGATATTCAGAATACTCGATGACGAATAGCTTCAAACACATGCTTCAAATAGCTTCTGACCCTCTCTGCTGTTGATTTTCTTTGTTTAAATAGACTGCTGAAGTTCATTTGTTTTTTAGCAATGGGTTGGTGGCTTGTCCTGCCTCTGCAGTCATCGTCCTGGGTTACAAAAGCATGCTTTGTAAAAAGTACAATGAAGCGTTTTTATTAAACCCAGTCTTGTCTAGACTGAAGTGGTTTCGGTGAAGCTCAGAACCAAGGAGGAGGCTTGGACCCAGGCCAGAATCAGTGCTGGGGGTGGGGGGGAATGTTTCCAGAGAAATAGATCTCTCTTCTTTTTAGATTTAGCACTGGGAGGAACGTGCTGTTCTCATGTTTCATTATGTTTTCAGAATTAAAACGGACTTTACAATATTCTTTCATTTTGAATTGGTCTGAAAACTAAAGTACCATATTACAGTAATAAAATTTTAAACCGGGTTACTCTATCTTCTCACTTACTAATGAGAGACACACGGTGCAGTAGAATTTATTTATTTACACATAGTTTATGCACTGGTTCCCTTTGCATGATACTTTCACATGCAGCCATTTATTTATAAATTCTGTTACAGGAATGACTCTGAATATGGTTATTTTTACCACAATACTTTTCAAACAGTGTTTGCTAAAATGTTACGATATACAACCTGGGGACTGTGTATTGGGTACCCTTTAAACAGCCCTTGAAAAACGTAACCCATGCCTCTCTCGTACGAAGACGGACCCTAAAATAAAAACACCTTCAGACAGGGATGTTTCTGTGCTGCAGACACCCTTGTAAATGCCCTTGCATTTCTGTAGCTGGCTTTTCATCCGTCCTGGTTATTTGAATATGACTCTGAAGAAGTGAAAGCCCACGACTTGCTCTCCACCACAGTCACGTCAACCGGAGGCTGGGACCCATTGGAGACTTGCCACTGCTGTTATCGGTAGATAAAGAGAATGTTTATTCTGTAGCACAGGATACAAACAGCTCATAGCGCAGCTTCACAGGATACAAACTGCAGGCAGACCACTTCAGGTACAGAGGTACAAACTATCAGTTTCACTTTCCTCTACTATTACCACCCACCCTTATTTAGTGTGACACGCTGGCTTTGGAAAACATAAGCTCTCTAAATGATTCTACTAGTTACGATGTTTAAACTGCGTAAGACGCTGCTCCTGACAAGCCGACAAACCTGAGCATCTCTCTCTCTCTCTCTCTCTCTCTCTCTCTCTCTCTCTCTCTCTCTCTCTCTCTCTCTCTCTCTCTCTCTCTCGTTCACTAAACCACTGTGCTTGTATGTGGTACAACTCCCCCCACTACTACACAGATAGTTTATTTTAACATGTTGCTTGTTTTTACATAAACTCTACCTATGTACTGTACAAAAGTACATTTTTAATAACAATAATTACAACAACTTCATAAATACAAACCCATCCTCCCGGGTAAGTTTTTTTTTTTTTTTAACCGTGATGGTTTTCCATCACTGACTCAAACTGAGATCAGGGATTATAATATTCTGAGAATGTAAAATGGATTTTGTGTTGACCGTGGTTTGACTTGTATGGGTTTAAGAGTGACCTTTCTCATCTGCAACGAGTTCCTGACTCTTCCTGTCTGTGCTTTGGGGATGTGAGTGAGTGAGTGAGTGAGTGGGGGGAGTGGGGGGGGGGGGGGGGGGGGAGGTTGTTCTAGTTGACCAGAAAGGAAATGTCAATTTTTCCGCCTGTGTTGATATCAATAAGTGTTCATCTTATCTGTTAATCCAAGGTTATGTTTGTGGATATTCACTTCAGTGTTTACAGTAGGGCAAATCAACCATGTCTTCTACCAAGGACTGGTTTATCAGATTTTACACCCTTACACACAAGCTGTATTTATGTAATGTTATACAATATTTATTTAACTATTTTTGATTTTATATAGAGATATAGATATATATATAGATATAGATAGGTAGGTGTCATAAAAGTACCTGAAAAGCTGTATTTGCAGAATTAAGTTACATTTAGACTTTTTTAACTTTTGTGGTTAACACAAGAGTAAGTTACCATAACAATTTAGTTAAAGAGAAAAGGCAAATAACAGCAGTTAAATATACGCCAAAAAATTACAAAGTAACCTGACAATGGCACTTAATGGGTTGAGAGATGTGGGGGTGAGGGGAGACCTGTACAGTACAAAGGCTATACATCTCTAATGGATTAACTGCTGTGTAAGTAGTCCTTTACCCTCTAAACTATCACATGTTAAAGAAAGTAGACTTGATTCAGTAGCTGTAGCCATTTCAAATTTGACGTTGATTTTCACAAACCGCATTCAGTTAGTGGTTTAGAATGCATAGATAATGTGAAGGGTGAAATTAAGGGCGGGCAGGGCAGGGGGTAAACATTTAAATACTACGTCATTTTGGATTTGCATTGGTGTACTGTTTTTAAACCTTTATACAATATGCATCTTGATGTCCATTATACCAAGGGATCATCTGGGACCAAATGAAGAGGTGTGGGTTGAGCCAAACACTTCTGCAAGCCCTAGCCCTGTACACGGTCTCCACGACGCAATGTTGAGCCGTTCCTTACAGCACTCGAGCGCCTTCGCGATGGCCTTCTTGACTCAATCAGTTTTGAGAATCCAAGTCATTTTGAGTATTTCTGTTGGAGCACAGTACTGTGCATGCTTGAGTGCGTTGGAATGGGGGAGGGGGTGGAGTCCTCCATTGTGGGGGGGGGGGGGAGGGGGTGGAGTCCTCCATTGTGGGGGGGGGGGGGGCGGAGTCCTCCATTGTGGGGGGGGGGAGGGGGCGGAGTTGTCCATTGTCTTTGAACTCTTGGGGCTCAGCTTGGTGCTTATTGAGGTCTCTGAAGGGCTTCCACTGTTCCTGGCACATAGCGGCTTCCCTATTGTGTAAGATCCATACGTCTGACACGCCATGTCGCTCCAGTCTCGCTCGCATGCATACAATGCCTCCCGTGCTGGATGCATGTCCAGTGGGATGGGGGGGGTAGGGTTAGCTGCAGTGCTGCGCTTTCCTTAAGTTCTGGAGCAGGCTTGGGCGACTCCCATCCCCCAGGGCCAGTCCGTACCAAATGTAATGGGTGTCTAATGAACTAGTTTAGGCGCTGGGTGGAGGTTTAATTGGTTAAATGATTAGCATGGGCGGAACAAGGACCTGGCAGGAAGGGAAAAGGTTGCTCATCACTGTATTGTAAGGTGTGATTTCAGTAGGTGGAGGTGCAAGGGGGCAGGCCTGACTATACCGTGAATCTGCCTGTACAAGCATTTCACACACAGCATCGCTGGTCACCACCATTCGTGTGTCATTTTATTTAACTGCTTATGAACTACACTTAGTCCAGCACATGTGTTCCCATTTCATACGGCACACATGTTGCACCTGACCCTAGCCAGGCTCATTACAGTTCAGTAGTTCCTCTACCCTTCTCGGTGCTTACCGGCAGCAGAGTCCTAGCAGTGCTTCATCAAGCTCTCGCTCTTTACCTGCGCTCAACTGCAGTCTAAAGGGCCGGGGCTGAACAAGTCTGAAAGGCATGATGGGACCAAGAGGGGTCATGAAGATGGGAGTGAATTCAACTGTGTGAGACCCAGCCCTGTAATAATGATGATTCTGGTGACCTATGCAGTATTTCTTGTGGTATGCAATCAGCTAACACCTTATTCCATTACTTCCTTTGCTTTGTTCTCTCTCTCTGCTCTTGCTCTCTCTCTGCTTTCTCTCTCTGCTCTCGCTCTCTCTGCTCTCTCTCTCTCTCTGCTCTGTCTGCTCTCTCTCTCTCCATTCTTGCTCTGCTGTCTTTTGTTTCCTTAACTGGCTCAACAATAACCCCCCACCCCCATTCCCTAAACCAAGTCTCCAGTGAGCTTCGATACCCGGACAGCTGGACTAACCACAGCCCCTCAATAAACAGGGCTGTGATCGCAGGGGGATTCTGGGAGGGGCTGATGGGGAAGCACAGCTGACTAGCTTCCTTTTTGGGGGGAGGGTTATGTGTGTGGTTTGGGTCTAGTTTCTCTGGATGACATGCATCCCTGTTGGTAAAGGAACAACTGAGTAAACTTTGCATTAACCATCCCCCCCCCCCCCAAGTGAGGGTCTGGTTATTCCAAACTGTTGGTTCGGCCTACATAGTTTACTTTTAGCTCTTTCTCTATTCTGATTAACATGGGTGGATGGGGCATTCATGACTTCCAACAAGCTTGATTTAGGAACACCCCTGTGTTGGGAATGGATTCTTGCAATGCAGCGGGTTTGTGCATTTGAGAAAGGAGAGGAAGACTCGTGAAATTAATTGGACTCAAGTTGATGAGAAGCAATTACCCTCCGCTGTACGAATTAAAACGGTGTACTGCTTTTTTTATACGAAAAATGAGAAAAAGCAGGTTGCGTAGAGGATTTATACTGGACCCTGACGCACCTGATAAAACGAGGGAGTGGTTGTACAGTGTTTGTATTTGTTTTTCTGTGGGTCTCTCGCTATATCACGGCCCTCGAAATATAGCAGATTTATATTGGACTCAGACACCCGCGATATATCGAGTGGGTGGTGTACCACTTATTTTATTTCCCTATGTAATTACTGTTTCGTTTTAACTTTTGAATTTGAGGGGTAGGTAATAGAAGCTTAGTCTGGTGGGATTGCATTGCTCTTGAGTTGTCCATTTCCAGCTGCTCCGCCGTACAGTCCTGCTGAAATGACCGTGTGTCTCCTGTTGCACGATTCAGTCTCTCGCTGTGTTGGTTAACTCCACGTCCGTAGTGTATTGTATGTGATTACTTGCTGTTTGTTAACAAACTGCTTTGCAGTCCCTTAGCTTATTGAATGAGTTTACAACTAGAAATTGAAAAGGTATAAGGAACGGAACCCACATTTCTGTACTTCCTTGCCTAATGCACTTGTATTTCTATTTTAACAGGTTGTTTTATCAGCTGGAAAAAAAGGGGGACTGGCTCAACTGATCCTACGAGTCAAGATCAAGCACTGCAATAGACTAAGCAAGAAAGCGCCAGGGAGATGAAATCGGATGGGGTTGCCACAGCGACGATGGAACCTGAAGCTGGTATTGGGGTGGAGCCTGTGAATGAGGCAGCACCCCCAGGGGAGGAGCAACAGCAGCAGCCTCCTCCACAGCCAGAGAACAAGCCAGCCACTGAGGAAACTACTCCCCCTGCTGAGGAGGAGGTGAACGACAAGGTCCCTGTCGCCCAAGTCAAACCCAAGACCAAAGGTGCTCCAGTCAAGGGGAAACCTGGCGCAGCAGCTGGGAAGCCTTCTGGGACCACAGGAACGTCTTCCAAGACCAATACAGCCCAGCAACGGACCAGTAACGGAGATCGGAAGACGGTTTCCAATGGAGTGGCCAAAAAAACGGTGGCGGCAGCAGTCGAAAAGAAAACCACTGCATCTGTTGCTCCAGCAAAGAGACCTGTTGGCACGGCAACATCCAAAGTGGCTGAGAGGAAGCCAGCCACAGCCAGGCCAGCCACTGCACCCGCCTCTTCCTGTGCCGCGGCCAATGGGGTGAAGCAGCCTCCGGTGAAGAAGATGGCGGCTTCAACTGGGACAACCGCCACAGCGAAAGTTCGGCCCAGTACTGCAGGTGCGTGTACGCTCACAGGAGTGTGTGTGTGTGTACACTGCAGCTCTCCACTTCTGAGCCTTTGCGTGTAGCAGCAGACTGTTTTAAAGAATGTATTGGGTTAGGTAGTCTAGTCAGGGAACACTGCCTCTCTTGTTCTGGGAAAACCATGCATGTTACATTAACAAATCATTTGTGGTTGAAATGATTAGAGCCAAGGACAGGGAGGGAAGGGAAGTTGTGGGGTTTAAAGCTGAGAGGTTGATGTATGATGCTTAATTTAACTATCTGTTTTTATTTTATTATTATTTTATTCACCTCGTGCAGAGGACCTCAGAAGTTTGGGTGTTTTCATTCCTTAATACAGATTGAATCGGTGGCACAGAAGCGCAGTAGTAGATTGTAATGGCTTCAGTTCTACAAACACATCTCCTATGAAGTATTTCCAGCTGTTGTGGGCACAACTCCGAGTACCACTGAACCAGCCAGTCATAACTTCAGTCCACATGGGTGTCGCCTTCAGTATTTGCATGTTATTTACGGTGTATTTGTTTCTCTGATAGGTTCTAAACCCGGTACGACAGTGCAGCCTTCAAGAGCAACATCAACGGCAGCAGCTCCCAAGACAGCCAGGTAAGTTGCTGGAAATAACACTCGGATTCCAGAGTGGGGAAAGTTGATAGGAAACTGGATCCCTGTGTCCGCCATGTTGGCTCTCCACATGTAGCATTCGACATAACATGTCCTTGGCGTTGGAGCCGCAATGGAGTGTCGTTGCCTTAACCCCACTTGTCAGCATCTGCAAGCCCATGTCACAATCGATGGGTAAACCCCACGAAGTTGACAAAGGAATGGAAGGTCGCGGGTGGCTAGAGGTGGCGTGGATGTTGAATTTGTTGATGTCAAAGCGTGATGTGAAAATTGTGACTTTCAATAGTGTTGGCTGCTGTTCTGTATGCCAGTGAAGCTAGCGGAGTGACACTCATGTGTTGAACTTGTGATCTGAGGGTTCGCTTGAAAACCTGCAGGTCATTGACGCACTTCAGCCTCTTGTGTGGCACTTTAGTTGCTTTCAAAGTTTCACGTGGCATGAAGTTCTCGAATGTAAATTATAAACTCAAAGCTTCACTGAACTGAGTTTTGGCTGCTCTGGAGGTGAAATAAAATACGGTATGCTTTTAAAAGAATCCAAGTCTATAACATTCCTTGTATCTTACAAATTAACAGTGTGGTGTACAAAAAAAAAAAATACATTCCACTGAGCTCCACCTTGATTAGTCATTTTTAATGTGTTGCAGCTGGTACAGACAATTGCACGATGATTTATTACTTACGAACAAGTAAAAAGCATAAAATGAGATTCTTATTTAAAGCCTTTCAGAAAGCCAAAACTGGCCTTTACAGTCAGCTTTGATCAAGAAGATTGCACAGAAGGCCAAGCTGTGGCGTTTTGTGGTCGACAGACCGCAATGAAGGATAGCAGAACACCCATGCAGGACAGCTTTCAAAGGGGTTTACTGTTGAATAAGTTATGAGAGAATCGGAGTCTGGTTAATTGAACATCACATCCCCGGGCTATTGGGTGAATCTCAGGAACACGTCTGGCCAGCAGGGACTTGAAACCCCATCATAAGAAGCCCTACAATAGAGAGTGGCGTGACTTTAAATTACTATGATGAATGTACAAGCATACAAAATGCTAACGCACATGCATATTGTAGATGTTAAATGCTTGAGCTAACCTTTTAACATATGCTAATGTTTAAACATTTTAAACTCCAGTTCGCAGCCCTGCTGCTAAGATGATAGTCTGGTCCTGTGCAAAAATCTTAAGTTTAATAGCGTAGTCTCCTAGTATTCCTATCGTGTGTGTGTGTGTGTTGTGCAGATCTGCTGTAGATACCACTTGTGCATTGCATCAGAGATCTCCTAATCTGGATGCCACATCATTTGTGCAATGTTCAACAGCAAGTTGATCTTGAACTGTGGGGGGGAGGGGTCTCTCCTTTTGAATATGGGTTTCAGGTTTTTCCTGTCCCAAATGAGATCTGCTCGTCTCGCTGTGAGAGGTAGACTAAAAAAAATCAAACAAAGCGTCTGCACTGATTCTTATCTCTGGCACTTTATAAGAGACATGAAAGCTGTTCATAACCTCCCACCCCCTTTCCACTCAAGATGGCATGAAACATTAATGAAGACATTTCCAAGCTAATATCCTGCCTCGTAAGCCATTCCCAGGCTGCTGTGCGCTCGGAGACCAGCTGGAGCTGCTTGATGGATCCTCTTAAGATGTGGAGTAGTTGGTGTCTCTGTGCACGTGGGAGCGGATGTGCAGGTCTATAGCACACAAGAGGAATGCAATCTAGTAAAGGGCCAGCAAGCCACAAGGTGAGCTGGATTGTAATGCGCTGTTCTGGCCAGCGCTTTTGTCCTGGATTGTAATTGGCTCAGGCTGTGCTTGATCAATAGAACTGTTTCTTTGAGAGAAATCAATGAATCGGTTGGTCTCGGCTTGTGGCATTCTATTTGTATTGCACAATGTGGGTAACACCTGGAATCGGACGACCGCTAGGGGGAATGAGTCTTGTTTGGCTGGAAAGTGGTCTGGTTCAGTGTGTGTGTATTTGTATTTATTTTTAAAGGGTGCAAAGTGAAATCTTCTTCTGCTTGACTTGGTTTTTTATAGTTCTTTTACAAAGGTCAGTTCCGCTTAAGAAATTGAGTAATTTTGCCTAAAAAAAAATTGAACCGATTTTTACTTCTGCCTTTTTTTCAGGCAGTGGCTTCCTCCAACCACTGCCTAAAATAGGCATGTGCGGGATGTTTTTTTTGATGGAATGGCTTCCTAGAAAAAAACTGACACCCTACAATATCGGATTCACCTAATTTTGCTTAATAGTGCAGTCAAAAAATGTTTTCTGGAAAATCTCTGAAAAATGATAGGGTGAGGAAAAGCCACAAACATTTGTTTTCTTTTCTTCATGTTTTTGGTTGGCAACAGGAAATAAGTAGAGGTTCACTATAGCAAATGAAATTGTGGGTTATCCAATTTTTCGAGGGCAACTGATCTGGGACACTATCACCCTTCATTTAAATATGCTTTATTTTGCTCTTATCTGCCCCCTATTTTACTACATTTAATCCTGTACTTCAGAATATTGTAATCTGCCAAGTGTTTAACCTGTAGTATTTTGCACTTAATCATATCCTGATGTAACTTTCACTATTATCTGCTGTATTATTGAATTGTGGTTTGTCACACTTGAAAAAAAAATTATTGTATTTCTTGCTCTTATTGTATGACTTGTATTGTAACACTTGAATGTATTTGTATTTGCTTGCGATTGTAAGTCGCCCTGGATAAGGGCGTCTGCTAAGAAATAAATAATAATAATAATAATAATAATAATCAGTAAGACTGGAGAGGCGCTGTTATAAAAATTAGATTAGGTTTCTATATCCGCATCACTCATGTTTATTATAACCTGTTGCCATTCTTTTTATACAGTACTTGTAAATATGAATCGTATGACTAATCTATATAACCGCCTGTCTTCCCTGGCACTATAAAGCAATGTCTGGCACTGGGCATGTCAGGATTCAATATTGAAAAAAGCAAAACTCTGCAGTGACTGAGGCAGAACTGCAAATCAGCTGAGGTCATGGATTTGATTTATTATACACAAGAGTGTTTGTGCTTCAGAATTCAAGGGGATTATAGGCTCCTAGTAAACTGAGCACTGCTCTTTGCAATGCCCCAGATACACTGGCCAAGACTGGGAACATTTTTAGATTCCCTATTGACTCACTTGAATCTTTTTTTTATATACTGCATCTTGTGTTCGGCACTTATTTTTTTATACATGGGGCGGGATTATCAGTAAGGGATTACATTTCTAGTTAATTTGTTTCGACCAAATGTAGTGCTCCTGGAAAGTGCCCCTCATTCATCCAGCTTGTCTTGACATTCATGGTAAAGGTCAGAAGCCAGGGGAAGAGAAGGGAGTTGATGTTGTGAATAGCATAATTACACATCTGCCCTGCGGTGATTTCTATTAATCCTCTACTGCACTGCATGCCGGACGAGACCTTGGATCATGCAGTCATGTGAAATATATAACACTGGTGTGCTTTTTTGCATAATCCCTTTGATGGAGGTAATGCATGCAAATAGATGCACTGTGTTGTTCACCTTGCTTGAATTATTCAAACCAGGAGTGTGGAAGTCTCCCTCTTTCTGAAATAAAGAAGAATGTCTTGCAGTTGATGGCGTTGGGATTTGTCCTAATTGTTTAGCAGGCTCTTGTTTTTACCAGCGACCAAAGCCTGGAGCTGCGGTTCTGTGCCTAATTAAGCCACGTGCCTAATTAAGCAAAATGTTAATTGGCTATTGAATATGTAGGAACTTCTATATCACCACTTATTATTTTTACAGTATACAGCTTGAATGGTAGAGCGTATAAAATAAAATGCTAAATTCTAAAGATGTTCATTTGTCAGCTCATTTCGTGGTTCTCATATTGGGGGTACCCAAAGTTTTACCAGGGGGTCCCCGGGAAATTCTGGAGTCTTCTCGTTTTGTAAAACATCCACACATTTAAGGTATAGAAATGTTGTGAAAATTCGGTTTGGCAGTGCAGTGTGGTGATGTGTGGTCCAGAGACCGGTCTTGTGATGCTTCCAGGCAAAATAAAACACAAAACATCTACTTGAATTGAGTTTATTACATGAGAAGGGTGTGAGGCCGGTTTTAAATCTTTTCCTCTGTTTTCCTATTCAAGAAGTTAAAGAACCTCTGGGCTAGATTATTGCATTAGTCAGGTTCCCACTGGATCTATTTAGTGCTAATCTGACTCATGTTAAATGTGCAACACTGATTCTCCTTGTGTTTTGTTCTTTTCAGACTTGCTGCTTCCTCTCGCCCAGCAACCAGTGCTGCTCCCAGACCCGCCCCAGCCAGGGCTGGAGTTTCAGCGCCATCTAGTTCCAAACCTGCTGCATCGCAGCCTAGCAAGCCAACCACTCAACCGAGCAGGACAACCGCCCTGCCCAGCAAGACCGGCTCGGCTCCTGCCAAAAAAGGTAGGCGGGAGGTGGGAAGGACTTTAAAGGGGGCTGGGTGAGAAGCAAGAGTGTTCTTTAAAGGGAGTTCCCAACTTTTTTTGTTTTTACGATTTCGAAAAGGTCTCCCAAGTGCCCTTTGATTTTCTTGTTGACTAAACTTGAAGAAATGAATCTGTTTCCATGCAAGTGATTTTGGTTATGATTTCATATTGCAATGCATATAAATGTTTAGCAGCGTTCTAGCCTGTGAAACACGAGACATACCCAGATTTTGTGTTTTTTTTTGTTTGGCACATTTTTAACTGGCCACATTTAAACCTACCTGTTTTTAATGTTCTGTTTTAACTATATTGTTATGATAACTTTCTCTAATTGTTAACCGTAATAGTTGTCAATGTTACTGTTCTGCAAATATACAGGTAGTGAACAAAAAAATGGAAACACCAATGTAAAGTCACTTAATAGGGCATTGGGCCACTATGGTATCCCGCTCTGTGGAGTTCTCAGCGGACCGTTTTTGATGAAACTGGCTGCTCGCGCCCCAGGTTGAAATTTGCAGTCAATTGATCTGCAGTTGCTCGCCTGTTTTGCCTTGCACTTCGAATTAATGCACGGATATCACGATCCTGGAGTATGCGCTTCTGCCCACTGTTGCCCTTTGCTGATGATGTCTTTCTCTCGGAGTTCCATGCCGACATCACCTTAGAGACCGTTGCTTGTGAAACATCAGCAAGTTGAACTGTCTTGGTCACCTGAAGCTCCTGCCAAACATGCCCCAACAATCACCCCTCTTTCAAAGTCACTGAGGTCTCCTCTTGCAGCCATGCTAGACATATTTATAGGCAACTAGGCCTGTCCAGCATTTTATACATGACCCTAAGCATGCTGGGATGTTATTTGCTTAATTAACGCATGAGTCACACCTGTGTGGAAGCCCTTGCTTTCAATATACTTGGTGTCCCTCATTTACCCAGGTGTTTCCATTTTTTGTTCACTACCTGTAGCCCTCCAGATGCTTTTTATTACGCCTCAATATAAAATAAGAAAATGAAGTCTAAAATGTACTAGTTTCGTGGTGTTTTGCTCCCCACAGTAATGATAAAGCTCAGTTTTCTATGTGTTGAGCTTCATAGCCGGCGTGAAATTTCACTGATCTGAAAATAGGACGCAGCAGTTTGTTACAAACGAAGGATTACTTTTTTTATGTGAAGTATTTAGAACGTATAAAATTACATATACAGCTTGTGTTCTGATTTTTTAAGAAAATTAACTGGTACTTAATGGGTTACAGAAGATGAAATGTAATTTAGAGGTGGTTTTATAGCCTAGATTGTTTTACTATTCTTATGCAATGAATATCTTTCCATGAAGCTAATTCCCTCCTTGACTGTTCTAGATGTCACAACCGCCTCCAAGAGGCCTACGACCACGGCTGCCCCAGCAAAGACTGCTGCAGTGAAGCCCATCAGAACCGAGCCAGCAAAGGTGACCCCTGCTGCTGCTGCCGTGAACAAGAACGCGGACCCCAAACGCTTGCCCTCAACTCCCAAGGCGACTGAGAAAGTAAAATTGAAACTGGATTCGAAAACCCAGTCCTCTCCGTTAAAGAGCGCCGGGAGTCCTCGCAATCCTACCAAAGCCGGGCTGATAAAAACCGCCTCCCCCAGCCCTAAGAAATCCATTGGGAGCAGCGCTCCAGTGCCGGTTAGGAGGCTGGGGACTAAGCCCACGCAGTCAGTTCAGCCAATCGTGACTAGCGTGGAATCTAAGAAAGGGTCCAAGGCGACGCCTGCTTCTGCTGCGGTTGCTGAGAAAACTATTGCTGTTGCAGCTGTTCCTCCAACTGAGCCAACAAAGCTACTCCCCCTAGACCTGAATGAGGAGGTGGTTGTTCCACAGAGCGCTGTCGAAAGCTACACTAGCCCGACAGAGGATGCTACTGAGCAGTCTGTGCAAGCTGTTCTCCCTTCCCCCGGGGCCGCAGCCAAAGAGGTGGTTGTTGGCGAGGGAGCTGCTTCAGAAATGCATTATGATGTGCCTGCAGTAGAGCTCGAGAACACAAATGACATTCCGCCCGTCGCTGGAGAGAAAGGAAATGCAGCTACTCTTCTTTCTCTAAGCGAGCCGGTTGTCCCCGAGCCTCGTGTGGAGGAGACAGCTGTTGCATGTTGTGAAAGCCAGGAGAAGGCTTTAGCTGATGAACCAGTGGTGGAATCCATGTTGCCAGAAGAACCAAAAGAAGTCCAAGTGATGCGTGAACAACGTTGGGAACACCAAGAAGAATTTAAGTTGGAGACTCCATTGTGTGAATCAGCATTACTGGAGAAGACTGAGCAACCAGAACCGGAGGAGGAGGAGGAGGAGGAGGAGATGCCTCCTTCAGGGGGTGCAGAAAGAAAAGAGGCAGTCGTGCCAACTGATGACGACAACATGGGAGCACAAAAAGACAAGGGCGAGATTGAAAAAGCAGATGCAGAAATTAACGAAGATGACGAGATTCGGTCGGAAGAAGATTTTAGTCACTCTTCGGTGTCGGAGATGGGGGAGTCCCAGGCCACCGAAGAGAGGTCCAAGACAGTGGCAGAGCAAACGGAGTACATGGAAAGGAGTGAACCCTCCGGGATAGACATGCACCAAGGGCTGACTTCCGAAATGGACTCGGAAGACGTTAGCCAGCCCTGCATGTCCGAACTGAGCGCACCACAGTCGGACGCTGGACTTATAGAAGGAATGGAAAGCATGGATGATTTGAGGGAGGTTGGCCGTGGTGGTTCCCCTGATATTGGAGCGGCTCCTGATGTTCAACAAGACTACTTCCTGCAAGAAAGAGGCGCGCCGCATCCTGTTAATGCTTTGGATTTGGAAGACCGGGAATATGATATGGATGTCGGATCAGAAAAAGCTGACCCTGAAAGCGCAGAGAATGTGGAACATGAGGACGATGAAGATGTCGAGATGGTGAGCGAGGTTGTTACAGAGAGTGGGCTGGAAAGTTATGGAAACCCTGATGAAGATGACCTGGTGGAAGAGATGTCACGTGATGTGGACCTTAAGACCCCTGATAACTTGAACTTCTTGAGTGCTGCTCCTGCGGTGGTTTTTGAAGTGCCAGAGCACGCTGCCCGAGCGGTCCAGCCTCCAGCAGAAACTAAAGTACCGGAAAACCATTTGTCTGAGAACAATCCCTTTGTTTCTTTCACTCCTGAAGCCGACGCAAGTCCTGTGCAAGAAGAGCCCGCTGGATTTCAACTAAATTCTGCTGAAAATATAATGGACCCATACAATGCGGACTTGCAAGAGGATACTACATTCAGTGCCACTAATATGGAAGGTGAGCCACAGAGTGTGGAAACTGTATTCTCAGAAAAAGGTGCAAGTGATTCAGCTTGCATGGGAGTTGAGCTCAACTCTTCAAGTCCAGATGAACTGCCTACGCCTGTATGTGAGACCCCAACGGAACAAGAACTGCTATACTCCATGGCAGCCAAGCCTCAGTCTTTGCCAGTTGAGTCCCTGGCGGAGCTGTGCAAACAAGCAGAACTTCACAATCCGCCCAAGACCGAGAAAGAGGCCACACCTGGCAGCCCCCAAGAAGAGGCTGACAAACTGCCCTTCGAGAGCCTTGCCTCACCCCCTGAGAGGGAGCCAGAGAAAGGACCGTCAAAATCAAGCACTCTGAGTGGCCCAGAACTGGCCGCCCAAAGCAGCAGCGAGACCAGCACTCCAGAGGAGCTGAAGGATTACGACAGCAGTTCTGGGGTCGAATCTAAATCGGAAGAGAAGCTTGGAGGAATTCAGCTTCATCACCAGATTATCAGCCCGCTCGAGGACCTCCCGATAGACCAGGATTTGGGGATACACCTAGAAAAGGGGGATGAGGAGACAGAGACCCTCCCCGCTGATGACATTTTGGGTGATCCCCCAACAGAGTCTGTTGCTTCTTCTGAAGATGTGACCGAAGAGGACCACTCCGACACCGAAGGGGAGATGCTGATTAATGACCCAGGAGTGGTTGGATTCATTGGGATAGACAACGTGGCTTTCGAGGAGAAAGGGAAGAAGTTGATGGAGGAGGAAGCTGCTGTGGATCCCGACTGCAAACTCCCGGCCGGGCTCCAGTCTGTAGATGAATACGAGGAGCAACATATGATGTCCACCGATGCCGGCGGGCCAGACACCCCGCATTCGACCAATTCCGTGGCTTCGTACGCCTTTGACTGCACTTCCAATGCCCACTCCATGACAGAAAGCTGCAGCAAGAGCCCCGGTATCTTCTCTCTGGAGAACGAAGATCAACTCCTGGAGGAAAGCAAGGACCCCACCTTGATGAAGGAACTGAATCTCCAGCAGGTTGAGGAGCAGACACAGGGGGCTGTTCCAACAGCGCCTGACTCCAAAGGAATGGACTCTTACCAGAACAACAAAGACCGCAACGTGGATCTCCTGCCCTTGGAGGACACATCTCCCTGCGAGACTGTCCCGCAACTACCAAAGTCCGGGAACAAGGGAGACTGCGAGTATATGTTTTGTGTGAAGCCAGCGTTTCCGAATGTGCTCGGAAACCTGGATACAGACTGTTCCTCTGCAAACACCGGCATGCCAAACATGATCAGTGACTTGCCTAGTGAGGAATCCGACCGTGATTCCCCTGACCATGCACTTAACTCTCCGGCAGCTTCGCCAAGTGATGGGGACCATGCTCCACCCTACTACTCCGCTATTTGTGAAACCACTGATAGCATGCTTACAGGTAACGTATAGTAATGCATTCGGGGAATCGCCCTTTAGACTTGACCCAGTGCCACCCTTTATAAAAGCTTAAAATCTTGTATGTGCAATAGCTGCTAGAACCTACCCTTGAAGAATAACACTACAATACACTTAATCATTTAGCCCCTATGGATTGGAAGACGTTTTCCTGTGAAGCCCTTAATAGAACTATTAAAGGACTCTCACCTTTTTGTATATTCCTTCTGTTTTTAACCTGAGACTTTTCCCTTTATAATTTGTTTTTGTATGTGCGTCATTGGAATGTGTTACACCTCTTTCAAACTTAAGGGATTTGTACTCTTCATTTCCTGTTTTGTTTGTTTATTTGGGGGGTGGAATTTCAATATAGCTTTAAATAAAAGTAGATATTTAATATGACACTCTTTGGTAGTTTTTATTTTAAAGCGTTTAACTTTTCAAAGGTTAAGATTTGCACAGCATTGTAGAACGACACTAGCTTGCCTCCATAAGGTACAAATTATGTAACCTGTGAAAGTGACCTATTTTAGTAACACCATATTTGACACCACCACCAGGATTACATTGCCGTCATTTTGTTTGTGTCTCATTGATTCCAAACTCAAACCCTCTCCCAAGATTTCCTCCCCTACTCTATGTCTGGGAAGCAGCACCACATTGTCTTGTAGACTGTCCTTGGTGAACTGGCACACTGTAGGGAGTAAGGAACACCTTGAGAATGGGATGATGGCACCAGTATCATGCATGACCACCTAAGAGTTCCAGCTTCCCTACACTGAATCTTGGGTACTGCAGCTGGTTCCTCCGTTTTAGAAGCACTAAACACACAGCAGCATTTAAACATCATGGAGAGAATCAACATATTTGATTTTGAGAAGGTCCTGTTTTGACAAGTCCAAGGTTGCAGAATTATTGACATAAAAAAACCAAGGCGTCTGCAACATTAGTGCTACTGTCTTCAATCCTTTTCTAGTCTAGGTGTCAGTGACATGGTTGGATCAAGATTGTGGACTGGAATGGATGTTCATAAGTGAGCGCCCCCCATCACACATTTATTAAATTGCATGAGTCTTGGGTCCATCAGGAGTGGGCAATTCTGGTCCTTCCCATCCAGGTCATTTTATCAACTGTGTTAAATGTCTAAATCATTTAACCATCTATCCAGCCCCTACACTTGTTCTACTTGGTGTAAAATGATCCTCTAGGACCGGTGTTGCCCACCACTGTCAACACACACCACCAAACTCTCTTTAAAGATTTACTTGGTCAATTTCATGGTCCAGGGTAAAAACAAATACATGTTCTTACACTTTTTCAATCCAGTACAATAGATATTACTGCCACAAACTTTGTGTGGTGATTTTTGAAACACAAAGACCTGCAAACAGAACTTTAAGGTATATATATTCTCAAGAGGCTTCTGCACATAAGTAAATACTGTGTCTCAGAGGTATATATACTATTCAGCTCCAGAGGAATGCTGCTGGGAATGCAGCATTGGGGAGTAATCTTTCATTTCGACCACAAAGAAATGTATTACGAAGGTAATCGTTTTTAAATGTCACAGAGACACGTGACGCAATTATACAACGCAACCTTTTTTGGGAGTTTTGGTTTAAAGTAGAACTGCTTTTTATAAAGACGTTTTTGTTATTTCATTACTATTGTGTCTTCTGCCTGTTGCGTAAATGCTGGCATCTCATACAGGACCATTGGTCAGTAAGCGGATACTTTCCACTGTTCCAGAAGATTTCAAATGTCATTCTAGAATGCCACCCTTTGTGTGTTTTGCCCCTTTTGAACATTCAGCCAAGTGACTTCATCTACCTGTTTTTTAGACTGTCTTGAATTAGAAAGGGTGATATGCAGTCTACAAGGAGTGAGGCCAAAAGATTAGTCATGTTGCCATAGCAGATCCAGAAGACGAAAGCACTCAACCTTTTTTATTTATATTTAAATAAGTAATTTGGGTATTTGATTATTTCCCATATTAATGGGATCAACACTTTTTCTTTTTGCCTCGCTTCTAACACTGAACCCTTTCTATAGACTTATTTGATGTTTCATTTTTGCCTTGTCCTGTTCGGTTTTGTGTGTGTGTGTGTGTGTGTGTGTGTTATTTAACTGTCTGTGTTGTGGTCCATTCCGCCTAGTAAAGTCCACCTTCTGTTGCGGGTTCAGTCATAGACCCTAGCAGTAGCTGTAGTAGCAGTCTTAGCAATGTCCACCCTTTTCATCGCTCGTGTGTAAAGAAAGAATAAGACAGTCAGGCGCCCTTTAACGATCCAAAGTGATGTCGACTGTTTCGCAGGAGACCCGAACGGGAAGATGCAGATGTCCGCCGCCCCTAGTCCTCCGAAACCCCCTGCCTTACCACGACCTCCGCCCCCGACACAGATGATCATCTCCCCAGGACAGCACTCCCCCTCTTCAGTCCTCAGCACCATTTACGAAGCCATGGAAACCACCGAAGACGAAGAGGAGGAGCTAGATGAGGACGATGTGTTTGAAAAGGAGCTGGGAGAGCTCGGAGGAGACTGTGAATCTGAGAGAAACGGTGACAAGGATGAACATCCGCTCCAGACCAGGAAGCGGCTTCTCCTTCTCGGCTGCGGCAAAGCAGACATGGTCGAGCAGCTCATCAACCAGACCCTGCTGATCTCTGGAGAGAGAACCCAGCTCCTGCCCCACAAAGGGGGCACCATCAGCGAGGTAGAGATCGGCCAGTGGACGCAGCTGATTTCCCCAATGGACGACTCGCGGGCCAGCATCACCTCTGTGACCAGTTACTCTCCTGAAGACATGACATCTCCACACGGGGATTGGACTGTTGTAGAGTTGGAGACCCATCACTGACATCCAACCTGAATAATCCAGTTTAACTCTCCTTAAGCAATGATTCAAGGTCTTCCAAAAAAAATGGTGGTGCAGGAATGGACGGATGGCTCTTGTTGCCTTGCAATACTTTAAATGTCTGTGTTAGGAGCTTAGACAAACGAAGGGTCTTTTTATTTTATCCCCCCCCCCCCTTCATAAACCATGCACCGTAGGATCTCCCCCAGGACAAGCTAAATGGAATCAAAGTATACAAAGCTCAATTCAAACCTGTTCGTTAATGTGTGAGTGGTGTGTGTTTTTTTTTGTTTTTTTTTCATATGCAACGTGTTTACAAATCGTCTTGTAAATGTCAAACTACTCCGCTATGGGCGTCTTACTTCCAGTCGATGGTAGAGAGGTTTAAGACGGGCTCCTAGATTTCCAACACTCAAAATTGTGTGTTGCCTGGTGTAAAAACCAGGAAAGATACTATGTCTTATAAGATGGTGGCCACTGCCTTGCGCATTGATTTGTGTTGGTTTTAAAAGCACACAGGTAAGATTTTATTTGTTTTTTTTTCTATAAAGTGACTGTGAGAAATATGGAGAACGCCAGGTCTTGCACACTGTAGCTTCTGTTAGTCTCTTTGTTCTCAGATCAGCCATGACTCTCCTGGATCTAATTGAAGTCAGGTGGACTCTCAAGAGGTCTGGAATGGATACACTGAATTCTACTCAGGTTCTGAATTGTTTCAGTTTTTAATACGAGGTTGAAAAAAGCAGCTTTGATTTACTAGATGACCAGATTCATGCGTTTGGGAGGGTTGACACTAAACTTAAGGTACCCAAATCCTTCCCATACGCCCAGCGCAAACTGCGTTGAACTCTGATGTCTAGATGGTACTTTTTTAGGTTAACAAGTATGCAGTATCTTGTGTCTTCCGGATTTTAAAATGCTGGATTTGTAAAGAAGTTTTCAAATGTTAAGGAGGGGTGGGGTTAAGATAGCTTGACTGTACTCCCGAAGGCAGTTTCTCAGATTAGAAATTAACTTTGTATAGGGCCTGCCCTGTAGACTGTAGGTCATTCATTTTGCTGCAGTTTTTGTTTTTAACTGGTTCTATTTGATTGTGGTTCTGCATTTCATACTGCTATAGTTTCCACATTTTAAAACAGATGAGCTCATTTCCTTTGTGTCGTTTATTTGTGGAAGCGGTGGTTGGATTTTGTTTCTTGGCATTACTCCGGTGATGGAAGGTAAAGGCAAGGAAGACTGCTAAGCAGTCCTTGGAGATGTGTTCTGTACTCTCACTACATTAACCAGGGCTAGGCAAAATAGATGTGTGTTCTGCAGATGTTTTGGATGTCCTTCTGACTTGCTATCACAGTCTCTGTGGGGAAGCAAGTCATTTTCAACTCTTTGTATGCAGGGAACTGTTGTATTGTGAGTGGTTTTATACATTTGTCGTTTCACTTTTAATGTGACTGCCTTTTTTGAGTTGAAAATGTGAGTTTTGAAAATGTGAATTTATTTATACTTTAGACATTAATGTGCACTAGTGGTGGGTATTTAGTGGGACTGTGTTCTACAGCTGAGATTAAATGTAGATTGTATGGTACCTCATTAAAAAATATATATTTACATTTTAAAACATAATGCATCTTTGTATTAGATTTTAAATCCTAGCCATATTAACACAGTAAGCTGTTAGTTTTAAGGTCTAGGATTGAAAAGGCAGCTTGATAATGGAAAAACAATATGAAGATTTGATATGAAGTTTTTGTGGCAGTTTTGTAGCATTTTAATTTATGTATTTTTTTGTGTGCGTGTGAATAAAATATTTCTTAATGTGAGGATTTTTCTTGTTTTTTAATATACAAACCTATATGCCTGACTGATATATTGCAATAAATAAAATTCTCAATTCTACTCCCAACAAAATATGATCTCCTTGCAACACAAACTCTCCCCTGGGATGTTAAATTATACTGAAACTAAAACACAAAAATATTTCAACAGCACACAAAAAACTGAACAGTCGTTTTTAATTTTGCCACAAATATACCTTACAGTCCCTCTGAGGAACATGAGTGCGTAGAATAACTATTGCAAACAATTCACGTGCAAGAGGTTTCAGGTAGGAATGTAATATCACAAGAAGCCCCTGGATCAGTCATTTAAACTCCTAAACAATCTTTCTGTACAGTGTTTTCAATGGACTAGTAATCAAAAAAAGAATAGGCACTTTTGTGCAGCAGGATATACTGCATTGACATTTGGCAATGTATTTTTACAACACTATGTAAGAGCAACAGGAGTAACCAATTTAGGAGGCGGGGGCTTTAAGAAGAATAATAAGTACAACTGCTTTTTAATTTATTTTATTTTTTTCTACTGTGTATTGAAACAACTACTTAAACAAATCTAACTGCTGACAAATCAACATTGGTAAGAAATATATACACGCAGCGGTTCCAAGCACCTCTTTGGACGAATCTCAGTGCAAAAAACCCAGCTGTGGGGTGGGGTGTGGTTTGCAGGAAGGCTGGCAGGGGCTTTCAGTGCATCATGCTGCCCCTGTCACCGGGGGATAAAGTCGGCTGCTCCCTCTGGTTCAGCAGGACTTCCAGAAAGAGGTCAGTGGCCTGGATCTGAGAGGGCTCTTCAAACCCAATGATCAGCAGCTGCTTGTAGTCTCCGCGGGACTGAATGCACGTGATCCTGAGGGAGGAGGCAGAAGCAGGCTTTCAATTATTAGTGTTTTGGACCATGAAACACGGGTTATTAATAAGGACGGTTGTAATGCAAGACCAAGTTCCACCACAAAGCACATGTTGGGCGGGCAATTCCTTTAATTCTGGATGGTTTTTGAGTAACTCCTCATGTAGTCGGCTCCTCTTTTGGGTCACCTCTGATATTTAAACAGTAGCTTTGCAATGGTGAATAATAAACTGGTGCTGCTGGGGGGGGGGGGGGCAAACACGGGTTTGAACATGCTTTCATTTTGAACTGTAGTGCTTCCTCGTTGATCCCATAACACTCATTCGGTTCATTCCTAGCTAGGCCATGTTGATAGCAAGAGTCCAGTATTGTACTGTGTATATGTCCTGTACTCGTTCACTGCTTTCAACACATTTTTCATGACAAATGGTGAAATAAGGGTGCAATTTTACTGTGTAATACTGCTATATTAAATAGAAGAATCTCACTCAAATATTACCTGTTAAAGAAAGGAGAGAACCCCTCTTCTGTACAGTAGAATGGGTGCTATTTATTTCAGACCTTGTCATATATGTGTATGTGTGACTTATACACATACATTTACCAGTACACTGTAAAATCATCAAGCAGTATATTTCTATAGATTTTTTTTTGAGAATCTTATCTCAAGAAACCCAAAGGAAACTTTCAGGTATTTTTAAACTCAGCACTATTGAGTGTTCAATAGTTAGAAGCAGTTTGGAGTAGTGGTTAGGGCTTTGGGCTCTTGACCGGAGGGTTGTGGGTTCAATCCCTGGTAGGGGACACTGCTGCTGTACCCTTGAGCAAGGTACTTTACCTAAATTGCTCCAGTAAAAACCCAACTGTATAAATGGGTAATTGTATGTAAAAATAATGTGATATCTTGTAACAATTGTAAGTCGCCCTGGATAAGGGCGTCTGCTAAGAAATAAATAATAATAATAATAATATATAAATTCTGCTATCTGAATGAATACACAATTTTTGCAACCAAATGCATTCCAAGCAGTGTGTGTGTGGGTATTCAAGTATTTGTCCCCGCACTGTAACTATCGTCATGTTTGAAGCTCTGTTTACATACCCTTGGTGCTGTTTTCACTGCTCCCTTATTGTGCAGTTGATTTTTCTTTTTTTTTTTTTTAATCAAATTGAAAACTTTACATTTTTAAAAGTGCAACACTAAAAAGCAGGTCTTTCCTCAATGTAGGTCCCCCTTAACTCTTTAAGGTACAAGAGACTTAAGTGTCCCGCAAATAAAAACAATGCCAACTTAATTCTTTTAGCAATGAGGTGCACGAAACAGGGTTGGATCCGGTCATCCAAATTGTCAGTTTCCTCCTCGTGATACTTAAGTTGCTCTCAAATGGACTTTAAGAAGAAACCGTTTGAACAAGCGCTCAATTTCTTGTGTACCTGAAGGGGTTACAACCACAAACCCTCCCCACCCCCCCCCAAACCTGAAATCTTACCAGGAGAACAGGTCGTCATCCCCTGGCTTGGGGTCGGTTTGGATCCACTGACCGATTGACCACACACCCAGGGCCTTGGACTCGCAGCACAGGAAGTAACTGCCATTGCAAATGAGAGAGAAGACTGGGTAATACGTCTTTGTAAGAAATCCAAATGTATAGAAATACTGAAATAAGCTTAAAATGGGGGTGTAAAGCTTCTTTTAGTGCTACTTTCTTTACAGGCGCTATCTTATAATAATAAAGGTATGTATCATTTGTAACATGACACAAGACCAAAAGCAGAACAGAGCTTGTATGGTTCTTGAATGAAGGATAAGTGTTGTCTTATAGGTGCTATGAATACATACCCTCCCTCTCTCAGTTTCTTTTAACAAAACAGTCCCTCGTTATTTGATCTTATTATGCATCATACAAGTATCGCGATGCGTGCCATATCGCAACCTGCATATCGTGATACATATCGTGACATTACAGTATTGTTTATACTTGACAAACTCGATACATCTTTCTCGATGCCGTTGAGTGTGAAAGTAGACCCTGCTGAACCCCCTCCAGCTCTCGTACTCACTACTCCGTCTCCACAGGGCTCCCATCCCCTGCGTTGGCGCTCTCCAGAACCTCCACGTTCCACCTCATCCTCTTGTACAGGCCGGGGGGCTCCCCGGCCGCGCTGTAGGGCACCGGGCGACAGTAGCGAAAGATGGAGATGTGGTACCATAGCCCCAACTGCACCTCCCCGCAGTAGAAATACGAGACACTGCCAGGGAAGAAGGGTACAGCTGCAGTTATCACAACTGTAGGCATGTGCCTTACAGCACGGGTTTACTTACACTGAGGGAATACAAAGCCACTTTGTGGCTTGGGACTTGGTTTCAGGACTGCACGGCACAGCAGGGGAGACTTGGGGTTTGATACATCAAAGTTGCCTCAAACTCAGTCTGATCTCCTGGAACCAGGTTTCAAGCCGCTGTTCCTGAAAAAGTGGCTTTGTGTTCTCTTAAACCTTTTAGTCTCAAGGCCTCCATGACATTAAGCACGCTGACAGAGGACCCCCACCCGCAATCCAGATTTGGATTCCTTTCGTGAGAGAGGGTGTTCGTTTGTACTGGCAGAAGTACTAATGCTTTCATGATGTTCAATGTCGTTTCTATGATGTTTGAGAAACCGCTCCGTCATACCCTTACGTGGTCGTGGTACGCTGTCAGCAGATGCAACTTAATTCTGCCTATAAAGGTGAGTGGGAGCGGTCTGGTTTATTTTATTTATGTAGGGGGAAGACAGTATATCAAGAACTTCTACTGTAAAACCATACATTGACAGAAATCCTGCATTTTTATTAATTTTTTTATTGAAAAATGTAAAGTGCATCAATATAATTGCCTATTTTGTTCTTACAATCACCCTCTTTTGTTGTATAATGGTACATACTGTGCTGTTAGTACAGGCATGAGCGGATGTTAATGTTATATTAAGAATAACCCCAAGTGTTCGTATAACCTTTCTTTGTCCGGGTCGTTTGGAAGAGAACACTTCTGTATGTGCTACGGCTCCCCTGAAACCAACCTAGGGGCCCCCTGCTGTACAGGTATATAACTGCAGTTCCATGTGTCAGGTTATTGAACCCTTGTGAGCAGTGTTACCTAGTCCTGTCCTGTTAACTCAGTCACAGTCGGAAGTGTAGCACCGATGGCTTCCATTAGAATTGAATTGGTTAAGGGCGCAGCGCCAGCGGCGTACCTGCAGGGGTCAGTCTCCTCCAGTGAGATGAAGTCGAAGGAGGCGTACATCAACACCAGGTGCTCAAGGCTGCTGGAGAGCTGCTGGGAGAACTGCAGCAGCTGCAAGAGGACAGCGACAGACAGCCTGTTACACAACGCACTGCACCACACCCATACACTTTCAGTGATGCAAGACTCCCCATAGCAGCTTGAGCTCAAAAACACATTCCTGAGCTTAATCTAGACACAGCCTAATTTAAGAGCATGCAGATGTTAAACGTTTAAACATGACATAATACTAAGTGTGCTGGCCAGTTTATCTCGTACAGCAGCCCCTCGCACATAGACACCATTGTGCCGTATACTGTATAGGCCTACTGTACAGATTTAGATTTTTACATAATGTAATGTGTACAGAGAACACATGCATGTTTTTTAGGACAACCTGTCTGTCTCCCAACATGTCCGGTTTAGCGAGGGACTACTGTAGTCAATATTTCATCAGTCTTTTCCATATACAGTGCTGCACACACATATAGACATGTAGCGGTCTTTTAACAAAATGTGTTTAATCCTGCAGTTTAAACGCAGATGACTGGTTTCACAAGACCCCAATCAGCACTAATCTTGATACTGTGTTATCTCAGGTCAGGTAGCCCAAGATTAGTGCTAATCAGGGTCTGGAAACCAGTCACTAGAAGATTGAACAGAAGCCCCTACCATGCCTCTATTAGGATCCCCTACGGGTACGTGTTTGCTCAGTGGCAGTGTTCCTCACCCGTTTCTTGATGTATTCAGGCAGGGGTCTGCACTCGGGCAGCAAGCTGCGGGCCGTAGACTCCAGGTACCCAAAGTACGGCTGGCACGTCTTCAGGAAGGTGGGCACTGCCCGGGCAAAGTCTTCCTTGTGCATGCGATCTCGGCTGCAGGAAAGGGAAAACAACACAGCAGCAGCTACATGTGAATTATACTTTCAAACCTGATCTGCTGCCTTGTAACTAGTTCTGCAGTATAAAGGGCTTGCTTTGTAAATGGAGCACACTATGTGTGTATATATATATATATATATATATATATATATATATATATATATATATAGTGATTGTCTGTTTCCCAGTTTAAGTTTGCAAAAAAATAATGTTTAATTAAAGGTAAATTACCTCTTTTTGACAATAGGAAAACACCCATCAGATCACAAATAATTGCAACTGTGTCAAAATCTGACAGCATACCACTTTCTTACATTACACGGGTCAAGTTTTGGTACCACTAACACTACACCGGCTCTATAGTCCAGATCACGGCTTCTATCAAAGTGAAAAACAATGTCCACAAACTTGAACTTGAAGCTTATTTATAAACTTCAGGTACATTCAAACAGTATTCCAATTCCAAAAGCAAAGAAGATGGTGACAGACAAGTAGAAAAAGGCATGCGAATAGAATGATCTAGCGAGAAAAAATAAATCAAATTCATTTTTTTTGTATTTTATTTAATTTTCATTTTTCCTGAGGGATATCAGACAACGTCTGTTAGGTAAACTGTTCCCCCACTGCTACCACTAGTTTAATGAAAATTGATTTGAGTTTATTTCAAGGACTCGTGACTCAGACTCGAATGATAGTGACTCAGATTATCATATATATATATATATATATATATATATATATATATATATATATATGCGCTGAGATGGTCGCTTATAAATTACGAAAACATTTCAAGCAGCTTTTGTTTGAATTGTGCAATATTTGCCCCCACACTAATATTTATCAAAAAAAGAAACGTATAGGTGTTTTGAATGTACTTTTTATAGCATTAGTATGGCAGTTTTCACAGTAAAATAGACAGTTCCAAAGAACCTTAACCTGACCTGTACAGAAATCATTAAGACATTCAATAAAGTCACTTTCAAAGGTCAAACAAAGTTCAACGTCAACAGAAATCAGTAACGGGTATGCCCACCATTGGCATCGATGACGGCCTGACATCTCCTGCCCATGGATCGAATCAGAGCCTGGATAACATGCCGGGGAATGGCAACCCACTCCTGCTCAAGTGCCTGGAAAAGTCCTTGTGACCTCTGTGCCTCGGGGTGACGTCGTCGCACACGTCGATCAAGCTCGTCCCACAAATACTTAATGGGGTTCAGATCTGGTGATCGAGACAGCCAGGGAAGCACTTGAACTTTGGTCTGAGTGAGGAAAGCTGTGGTGGTCTGGGCTGTGTGCGGTCGTGCATTGTCATGTTGGAAAGTGACGTTACGATGCTTCATGAATGGGATCACGAGCCGTATGATCTCATGACAATAGCGCTGAGCTGCCAGGTTGCCTTTAACGTGAACAAAGTTTGTTCCACCACGTTCTGAGATTGCCGCCCACACCATGACACTCCCACCACCAAATCTGTCAACCTGTCGCACACAGCTGGCCCCAAAACGTTCATGACGTCGCCTGTGTACCTGGGCTCTTCCATCTGCACGTCGAAGCAGAAATCTGGATTCATCACTCAACACCACGTTTCTCCATCTTTGTATGAGCCATACTCTGTGATCATGACACCAGTGAAGTCGTTGTCGACGATGTTGCGGTGTAAGAATCACTCCTCTAACTGGCCTTCTTGCTCGGATACCTGCCTCCCGTAGGTGGTTTCTGACAGTCTAGTCGGAGATTCTACGCCTGGTACTGCAGATGTTGTAGAGGCTGCAGTGGTGAACCTGTCAGGCGTATAAATCTGTCCTGGGCTGCTGTCGTCACACATGGTCTACCGGATCTTGGGCGGTCAAGTGTTGTTCCACGTTGCTGGTATCAGTGCCAAAGTCGTCCTATAGTGCTCTGGGAAACATTCAGACGCCATGTCATGGCAGACTGAGATTCTGGTTTCCAGATGTCCAATAGCATTATTCTGTTGAGCCTCAGTAAGTCTACGCATCACTTCAAATGTGTCCACAGCGAGCATCAATAAGACATGCAAGCTGAGAACCCTCCACTTTTATAGCCACATCTCGGCATGTTGCACATGCAGTGAATGCACGGGAAGTCTTAAGCAAATGGTGTTAATTCTGGGAATATTCACGTGTTTTGTCGTTCTGGCGTACATCACGCGTTTCTGAGCCTGACAATGTGACACTGTCAGCAAAATGTGTTTAAATAATATACAATTCTTTTGAGGGGCTCCCGAGTGGCGCATCCAGTAAAAGCACTCGCTAGAGTGCAGCATGCGCTCTATAGCCTGGACGTCGCCGGTTCGAGTCCAGGCTATTCCACAGCCGACCGTGAACGGGAGCTCCCAGGGGGAGGCGGTCAATTGGCCAAGCGTCGTCCGGGGGGAGGGAGGGTTAGGTCGGCCAGGGTGTCCTCGGCTCACCACGCACCAGCGACCCCTGTAGTCTGACCGGGCGCCTGCGGGCTTGCCTGTAAGCTGCCCAGAGCTGCACTGACCTCCAAAGCTGTAGCTCTGAGGCGGCTGCACGGTGAGTCTGCAGAGTGTAAAGAAGCGGGCGGCTGACGGCACACGCTTCGGAGGACAGCGTGTGTTCATCTTCGCCCCTCCCGAGTCAGCGCAGGGGTGGTAGCGGTGAGCTGAGCCTAAAAATAATTGGGCATTTCAAATTGGGGAGAAAATAATAAAAACTAATTGGCAACGACTACATTTAAAAAAGAAAAATACAATTCTTTTGATCAAGTTTTGTTGCAAGAGATTGAAGAAAAAATATCTGCTATGCTATATATAGATCAGCTATTTATATCTGACTTACCCATTTTCTGAAGCCCCTGATATGTAATGAGTGATAATAATCCTGCACATCGCAGACTTTATGTGATATTGGACTTGGAATACAATAGTGACTGTGTGATATTTGTTAAAATATGCAAATAAAAAGTATTTTAAATGTATGAATAAAAAATAAATGACCTGTAGACGAGATGCGTTTGAAACTCCTCTGCCTTCTTCAGAAGGTACTGGAGCTGCTGCTCTACTGGCTGCAGCTTCTCCTCCATAAGGGTGATGTCATAGTAGGACGGGGCTGTCCGGGGGTCTCCTGCATTCTCCTGAGCGTCCTGGAAGACGTACGGACCTTGACAGTTTGAAGGGAGTCCAGGCGAACGCAGGAGAATCGTGGTTTCAATCTTTTCTCCGCCACTTTGAGCTAACTCCTGGTTGTCTCCGTGAATGTTGTCTGGACAATACTGGCCCGTGGCTATCTCAGTTTCGGAGATCAAAGTCTTGCCGTGCTGGCTCAGTTCTTGACTAGTGGTGGCCGGCACGATAACTGAGATTGAATCTTCTGAGTGAGACATGTTGAGGCGGAAACGTTAAAAAAACCACATATTAAACACATGGTTATCAAGATCATAAACAACAATAGTAACAGAGTTATTTCCTAAACAGGAGGAGAAACGGAATAATAAAAAAGTAGGTAGCAGATATACAGTCAGCCTCGGTTAACTCGACTGGTGGATAACTCGACACCTTCGCTTAATTCGACAGACAGTCTAGGTCCCGAATTTTCTCCATATAAAATATATTCATCCTGCCTCTTTTAATTCGACACCGCGCTTTACTCCTAACGCGACACTTATTACAGGTACCGAAGGGATAGAAACTATTAAAAAGATTAGTGGATAACTCAACACTGTCGTTTCATGTGACTGACCTCTCTGACTGGAAACGAATCGTTCATTCATTCAAACACAACTATCAAGTGCAGCTGGTCACAGAGTCAGTTCATAATGCGTGAGAAGTGAAAAATTACTTCTCCTTTAATTGGTTTTAAAGCTCAGGTTATTCGGGTTAACAAGCTTGTCAGCAGAACTTTCAAACCATGTCTTTTTGCATGCGAAACAATCGACAATGCTTGATTTCTGTGTGAAACTGTAAGTTGTTTATAATTGTTTTTGTTCACCGAGTTAATTCTGTATGAAGTACATTTGTTAACTTTTACTATTTAAGTCGTCAAATTAGACAGTACAAGCCAATACCTAAAAGTATAGCCAACAGTTTTCTTGGTTGGATTGTTTTTCGTAAAAATAACTCTAGTTATTTTATTAATTCTTATTTCAATCGAACCATACGAGTTTGTACAGTACTGTATACTGTAATTGATTCATTCACTGCAGGTCTTTAAACCGTTTTCATAAGGACATTTAACTAAAAATAAACTTGTAAATACCGTAATACTGTAAAGGTGTGAGTTCTGTTACTTATATGCATGTTAATGCCATGGCTAGTGTGCACCCGTGGTTAACGCGGATAAGTCAACACTAGTGCGTTTTCCATCCAATTATCGAGCAGGTTACTTGGTAAAATTGCTAAAAAAAAAATAGTAGCAACATAAAAAAAGGTTTTCCATCCACTGCAAATTCTAAAGAGTCAAAGGGAATTCCCTGTGACATTTCGTGATGTCATAACCTAATTTGCATGTGTTGCTATGTTTTCAGGTTATTCGCAAAAAATATGACTCGAGGAGACTAGTGGCCCCAGATCAGCCAATCAAAAGCCGAGTTTTAAAATGGGAGAAAAAAATTACTGATTATGAAAAGATTAACAAATTCTGACATTATTTCTCAGTTTGTGTTATTATTGCGTACATCCGAAATGATACAAAATAATGCTGACAGTTCTCCCATTTACAAATCGCAGGTGAGGGGAGGGGGGGTGTTTACTGAGTCATTTATTTTAAATTAATATTTTTATCAAAAGGTGACGCATTCTATAAGATTTGCTTGTGTGATTGTCAGGCAAATCAGTACATTTTTGGCAGTGCCACGGTAAAATGAAATAAAAAATACTGATTCATCTGATTGGTTTATATTTGGGGAAACCCCTGATAAGTCCATATATGGATAGTATTCATCACATGATTTGAATTAAAGTATAATATGATTCAGAAGGATTCCCTAAAATAGTCAGGGAGCAGACTACTTGTTCATAGAAAACAAATTCATGATTTCAAAAGTACAGTTTGATAACATAATACACATTCAAACAACTCACACACCAGGAAATTAAGTTTCTAGCACTTTATCAGTAGTCTAACATAAAATAAAAGGTCAATTTCTTTCACATTTTATAGATTTAGATTGATAGATAGATAGATAGATAGACAGATAAGACTGATTTGCGCAAAAACGTTTCTTGCTCTTATGTTCTTAGCTTGTTTTTTTTGTTGTTTAGTTGTGTTGTTTTTTTTGCCAGGGTTTTATTAAACAAAATTGCATTTTTTTTATAGAACCTTTTTTTTAATTGAAATGCATGGGTAGAAACTTTGAACTTAAAACTTAAACAAATCAAGTGCAGAGACATCATCATATTCGTTCAGTACCGCAATTGTAAGAATAATTGTGTTTCTTATTTGCTCCATGTCTGCCAACTTGTTTTGTTTTTTTTTTATCACCGGAGCATGCGCACACAATCTGACGTCACTGGAACGTCAAGAAGGGCGTTAGGAGTAAAAATTCAAACCACCTCTAGCGAGGGAGCTTGTCACACGAGTAAAAACTTCTTAAAAGTCGACTTAAACCGTTTTCCATGGCGTTTGTCGCATTTATTTTCTTATTGGCATAAGTTTTACCGAGCTTCAAAGTTGGATGGAAAAAGGCCTACTATTGTCATCCCCGTGGGGTGTCGCGTTAACCGAGGCTGACTGAGTTGAAATTACACAACAAAGACATTATCTGAAAAAAAAGTACTTCTTCACAATCTTACCAGTCTCGCTGCTTGTCCTTGCCAGATTAAAATCCTGCATTATAAATTTTAATCGAAGTATTTGGCGTGGATAAAGCCATTCAGAACGCGAGTATACGTTAGAAGCGTTCAAACGACGCTTGCCGTTGGCGTCAACTGTCGCTTCTCGTCTCCTAATCCTATTGGTTGATGGATTCAGTTGTTTTTCAGTTAATAGATACACAGGACAATTTTTTTAGTGTGATGCAATATAAATTATAAGATAAGAATAAGGACTAATACTTAATATTTCAAATCTACGTTCGTTTTTGCTATATGTAATTTGAGAAAACGCCAGCCGCTGTGTCGTTTCCTGCAGTGCACGTGTTTACCTCTGACATACATATTCGGTTTTAATGTCTTTAAACACCGACCAGCGTTTGGCTAACCTTTGAATATCAGCTGCCTGGCTAGCATTTCTATTCCCAGGATACTTGTCCTGTAATTCACGTTTTCGTCGGTGGCTAAAGCCGCTCACACGCCCAATTTGCTCTGAATTAATAATTTAAGCAAATACTGTATAGGCGTTATTTTTTGTTACCGGTAGATGGCACCAGACTACCAGACGCTGCGTGTGAAAATAAATGACCGTTGCTACAGTACGTGGTATGGTAATCCATTCTAAATAATGGATATCCTTTATTGTGGTATTCATTTAATCAGCAGACTGTAAGAGTGCCTAACATTGCTACCCACAGATCTTTTGCTTTTATTGAACTTTCTTCATGGCAAAGGCGCATCAGTGTAAAGCATGATTTAATGTGACTAAATTAATTAATCACAGTGCCATTGCAAAGCCCCTCCACATTAGATACAGCACAACCATCTGACTTCCATATATATATATATATATATATATATATATATATATATATATATATATATATATATATATATATATATATATATCAAACTACGTTTTTTAGTAATTATACAACATGCTTGTTGGTTTTCTGTTAATTTGGGACCACTGTACACACTGTTGACTTTTTAGTTTTTCTCAATACTGTTGTAAAAATAAATGCTGTCTTTGACATCACAATCCACTGTAGTGTCAAACAGCTTTCAGGACTTAACATTAGAATGTGTATATTATAGACATGCTCATCTGATCCTATTATCAATTAGTCATTTAGCAGACACTTTTATCCAAAACGACTTACAGAGACTAGAGGGGTGAACTACGCATCATCAAAAACTGCTGCTGCAGAATCACTTACAATAGGATCTCGGTTTTACATCTCATCCCAAAATTGCAGCACAAGGAAGTTCAGTGACTTGCTCAGGGTCACACACACAGTGAGTCAGTGGCTGAGCCAGGATTCGAAGCAACATCCTGGTATTATTATTATTTGTTTATTTAGCAGACGTCTTTATCCAAGGCGACTTACAGAGACTAGGGTGTGTGAACTATGCATCAGCTGCAGAGTCACTTGCAATTACGTCTCACCCGAAAGACGGAGCACAAGGAGGTTAAGTGACTTGCTCAGGGTCACACAAGGCAGTGGCTGAGGTGGGATTTGAACCGGGGACCTCCTGGTTACAAGCCCTTTCCTTTAACCACTAGACCACCAAGTACATTTGTTTTCCTGCTACAGGGGCTAGCACTGCTCATCCTGTTCTGCAGAATTTAAATGACAACTACTCTGAGTAAGGTTACCAGATTACCAGACTGAAAAAACAAGATGTTGTCCTTCAATTCATGGATGCTGTAGCAACTCTGAAGCAGTTCAAATGACTGTATATATAATAACACAATCTTAATTGAAAATTTAAACATCGGGTGTGTTTATTGCAGATCACAACAATTCACTGTTTTCACACTTTTGTCGCCTGATCAAAACATGTTAAATATACAAAGAGCCAGGTTAGGAAAATTCAGTTTTCCTGGGACGTCTGGTAACCCTAGTTTTGAGCATTTCAGATTAACTCTGTCATTTAAAACTCAATCCATCAAACCGCAGACGAATAACAAGTTGGCTTCCATGGTGTGAAAATGCTGTTCTAGGTCTCAGACTCCACTCATGAGTTAAACGGCCTGTATGGCTATCTTGTGGCTCTGACACGCTGAAATCACCATGCCTTCCTCCCTCGGGCAGGACAATGGGATATTACTGAAAGCTCTCCATACATCACAGATCACACACACTCAGGTATTTTCACCTGCAACACCTCTAGAACTTTATCACCAGCGACACAGTCAAATATCGAATTTGCATAATGTACTCTTGCCCTGTCAGTGATGGAAACAGCCTCAAGCATGGCTGTAGTCACAAGGGAATAGCTCATAGATGACTATAGGCTTTAGTAAGCCAAAGAAACCCAGTGAGTGACAGAATCAAACACCCAGATTCAGAAACAAAGTGTCAGTGCTCACTTAAGCAGGGGTGCAAAGCGTTTTGAAAATTGGTGCTAAATTGTTTTGAAAGTTTAGCACCAGAGAGCCTACTGGTGCTTAATGATCAAACCCTGCCCCAATCAAGAAGCGTCTCCTTCAGCCGCTCCTACATGACTAGGTAACCCATTCCACACCCTCACCACTCTCTGTGTGAAGAAGAGTCTCCTTCAGCAACATGACTAGGTAACCCATTCCATCCCCTCACCACTCTCTGTGTGAAGAAGAGTCTCCTTCAGCAACATGACTAGGTAACCCATTCCATTCCCTCACCACTCTCTGTGTGAAGAAGAGTCTCCTTCAGCAACATGACTAGGTAACCCATTCCATCCCCTCACCACTCTCTGTGTGAAGAAGAGTCTCCTTCAGCAACATGACTAGGTAACCCATTCCATCCTCTCACCACTCTCTGTGTGAAGAAGAGTCTCCTTCAGCAACATAACTAGGAAACCCATTCCATCCTCTCACCACTCTCTGTGAAGAAGAGTCTCCTTCAACAACATGACTAGGTAACCCATTCCATCCCCTCACCACTCTCTGTGTGAAGAAGAGTCTCCTTCAGCAACATGACTAGGTAACCCATTCCATCCCCTCACCACTCTCTGTGTGAAGAAGAGTCTCCTTCAACAACATGACTAGGTAACCCATTCCATCCCCTCACCACTCTCTGTGTGAAGAAGAGTCTCCTTCAGCAACATGACTAGGTAACCCATTCCATCCCCTCACCACTCTCTGTGTGAAGAAGTGTCTCCTTCAACAACATGACTAGGTAACCCATTCCATCCCCTCACCACTCTCTGTGTGAAGAAGAGACTCCTTCAGCAACATGACTAGGTAACCCATTCCATCCCCTCACCACTCTCTGTGTGAAGAAGTGTCTCCTTCAACAACATGACTAGGTAACCCATTCCATCCCCTCACCACTCTCTGTGTGAAGAAGAGTCTCCTTCAGCAACATGACTAGGAAACCCATTCTATCCCCTCACCACTCTCTGTGTGAAGAAGAGTCTCCTTCAACAACATGACTAGGTAACCCATTCCATCCCCTCACCACTCTCTGTGTGAAGAAGAGTCTCCTTCAACAACATGACTAGGTAACCCATTCCATCCCCTCCCCACTCTCTGTGTGTGAAGAAGCGTCTCCTTCAGCAACATGACTAGGTAACCCATTCCATCCCCTCACCACTCTCTGTGTGAAGAAGAGTCTCCTTCAGCAACATGACTAGGTAACCCATTCCATCCCCTCACGCTCTCTGTGTGAAGAAGAGTCTCCTTTCCTCCGTCCTGAGTCTCCACTTATGGTTGTTGGTAACGTTGAACCCCCTCAGAAATGACTGGCTTTGAAATAGAAAGTAGAATGTGGGGGACTTGTCTTGTAAATAAGCATTATTTAAGGGTTGAATTTCAATCGGATTTTGATGTAATTTGATGTTGAGCTGTGCAGAAAGTGCGTCATTCGTCAAGCCTATAATGAAAGGGCGTTGATGACGACATTAGCTAAAAACGTGTGTCTGCTTGATATAGTTTCTTGCACAGTTCCAGGGTTCTTCAGTGCATGAGTGTACAGAAATAAAAATCCTGAATGGATAGAGTCTCTCATAAAAGGAAATTTGCACTGTAATCTTTTCCCATGGTTGGCCATGTGTTTTTTAACATGCATTACCATACATCTCCGGGCTTCACAATGTTTACCTATTCTTAACCATGCTGTACTACACTGTGCTGCGCTTTTACTAACTTTTATAAATACATGACCTGTAGACGAGTTAGAAATAGTAAATAAAAATATAGTGAGTCAAGGAGAAGTCTCCACAAATATAGGAATGCAAACGTGTGTGTGTGTGTGTGTGTGTGTGTGTGTGCGGATGCGGATGCGCCAGGGAGGTCGTAAATAAGTTGGCTCCGGCAGCCTCATTACACTTCAGCCATCAGCACAAGGCTAATAGGAAATCAAATTACGTGGAGGAAAAGCGCTGAAGGCTCATTTATTACAGTGAAGCTACGGCATGTTTGGTCCCCACCGCTACTATTTCATCTTGGCGAAAGCGAGTCCAATACTAGCATGAACTCAATAAACAGCTTCTCTCATGTAATACAGATCGGCAGTGTGCAATTTGGAGAACCTTGCAGAAATGTGAACAGCTTCTGTCATGCATGTAGCTGTGTGATTGTTTATTTTATTTATTAATTTTTTTAAAAGCCACAGGTATTACGGCTTCATGCAGCGAGGGAAGATACGAGCCGACCCCGTGCACCGGGGCGCCTATTCCACAGCGTTTGATTTGCGGGTCAATGAGACAGGAAGACCGAAAATGTTTGTCCACTGGACCGTGACGTTTATTTTAGTTTATTTATTTATTTATTGTTATTTAGATTTTATCTTGATTGTTTAAAGTTGTATATGGATTACATTCATCTCTGGTTCGTAAGCGTGCTGTTGAAAAGTAGCGTATTGCGGTAGATCACTAGTAAAAGCACGCTGACTATTATTAGTTTAGCCAGGCTGTTGCAATAAACCCAGTGATGGCGAATTTGTGCTTTTCTTATAGGCTTATAATAATAATGATGTAGCAGCAGAAATGACACATTCCAAATGCCACTAGCAGGTAATTACCGGTCCCTATAATTAATACATCCCCATTCAGTAATGATTTTTTATTTGAATTTTTAGAAATTAAAAAAAAAAAAACATTATGAAATAGATCCATAATAGGAATAGTGTACGGAACTGCAATAGTCGCTTGAAAGTACACACACACACACACACACACACACACACACACACACACACACACACACACACACACACACACACACACACACACATATATATATATATAATTCTTTTGAAGGACTGGTCTGTTCTATCAACCCTGGATGACGTGACCGCGGGCGCGTTCCCGTGTCCTTTCTCTCCCTTGCTCGCTCGCTCGCTCCAGCGGCATCAGTATCAGCCTCTCAGTCTGCTTGCAAACCAACTGGCCGAAAACAAAACAGAAACAGCAGCGAGAGGGAGGGAGAGGGAGATAGAGAGAGAAAGAATAAACTACATCGGGACTTGTCACAACAGCTGCCTGTTTTAAAAACACCTATTGATCTTACCCGACTACCGGGATACTGATAAACAGATCTTACTGAACGCGGAGTGGCGATGGCTCGTTGGTGCACGGAATAAGTCGGGTTTTTTTTGTTTGTTTTTTTACATTTTGTTTTGTTTTGACAAAAGGGAGGTGTTGCAGCAACTGGGAGCGAATTTTTTTTATAGTGTGCCCGAATATATTCGCTGCGGACCGATAAACCAGACCAAACCGCAGCGGTAACAGAATTAATATTGCACCAACGCTACGCCTGATATTGATTTTAGTTGAAAATAACAATAATATCACGGGAACTGCCACTCTTGTCAAATAAGTACTGCACGTTGGGTGAAGGCAATTTCACGTTTGCCAATGATAGACTGGGAGGAAGCGGTGTATCAGTAAGCTAACCCCGCTTCTCTCGTCTCTATCTCCCGTCATGAAGGATTCGTTTACTCGTAGATCGGAATAAAACACCGCTTTAAGAAGACGATTTGGGGGGGAAACCAAGGCGGTCTTCAAAGCATAACAACATACACTTTGTTCGTGGTTTCTGATAAGAAGAGAAGAATGGCTAATGATTCATTGCAAGTAAGTTAAAATAAACGGTTTTGTTTATTTATCTATGTATTTATATTTGTATTTGTTTAACGCCCGGCTTGCTGTTTGGGAGGCAGCAGCGGGCGTGTGTTGTGTTTTGTGGTTTGATGATACATGTACAAGTTTAATTTGCATTGAAAGACAATGGAAATACACGCGATCCTAAATTACTGCGCCCGGCAATGTTCAGTAACATTTCAAGTTTGTCAGTCCGTGTTTCGCCGTCACGCGTTAGTTCCAGGGAGCACGATCATGTTTTGCTGTAATGATTGGTAAGGTTGCCTTCGCTTTTATTAGTGTTATTGTTCCTTTTAAAGTCGCGAAACAAGTATTATCCCAAGTTTAAAAGCATCTGTAAGAACTGATCGGTTTGCTTGCATTGCACTGTTGTGGTATGAGCATTGAGCTGGGTATTAATTCGTTAAACCGCACTTTCACTTATTATTATTATTATTATTATTATTATTATTATTATTATTATTGCATTTTCCTTAAGTCCCTAAACCTGTATTATCATAAGTTTAAAAGCATTAAATAAATAAATAAATAAATAAATAAATAAAAACTAATCGTGTGCTTTCATTGCACTGTCCTGATACAATGTGATCAATACGCGGGGTATTTAAAAATTAAACAGCACGCGATTGCGTGTAACTTGAGCCGACGTCTGTTAGACAGTAAGCAGGTCTTTTATGAAAGCAACATGTTACCGCATACACACTGAACCACTGACCGTAAAAAAAAAGCATGGCGCAGAATATTTATGAATGTCCTTTATAACAATCTTGATAGGATTGACTCGCTTGGCAGAGCCTTGGCATTTATTTATTTCATGAATGCATTTCTTGTTAAAGGACACACTCTTTATTTAAAATGCACCTGTCTGTGTTATGGCCGTCTTTCTACCATTTATGCTTGAACGTGTATAAAAATAAATAGAGAAATAAATAAAAACACAAGCATTGCGCTTGCCACCCGTTCCTTCCTCTTCAATGGAATGGTCCTGATCGTGTCACATCACCCTGCCAGTCTTTCACGCTCTAATCCCTCCCCAGTTACGTAGTGTGTTCACTGCGCTGTGGCACAGCGTTTCCTAGTGGAACCGGTTGTTGTGTATTGCTTGCATATGCTTGCGCATTGCTGCCTGCACGCTGCTTGCGTTGTCCCTGCAGCCAATCGGGTAAGTCATGGTTTGACGAACCGGAGTGATCCGCGCACGGCTCCATTCTGTCAGTTAAGTGCGGTTTGGGAAAGGTGTGCAAGCAATGGTTATCAATTTGCATGCAGTCAACGCTTTATGAAACCGCGTGGTCTCTATGGTGAGGTGGGGAAGTAGGGCTGCCTATAGTGGCCATTCTTTGAACTACTGTACGCAGTATGAACCCTTTTTTTATTTGTAGGTCTTTCCATATTCAGTTACAGCGGTTTACAATTCATTATGGAACTATAAAAACGTTTCTGTTGGGTCCTAGTGATATATGTATATACGTGTGAGTGTGTGTGTATATGTATATATATATATATATATATATATATATATATACACACGCAAAAGCCATCTTGAGAAACCCTCCATCACAGCAACATCTTTTTGGGAGTGATTTTGTGGTCTCCAAAATACAATACCTTGCCTGTTTATTGAACAGTTTTGCCAATGCAGCTCATTCCAGTTGTGTCTTTATTTTGTCTTCAAATGCAGTGACGAACCCACAGTGAAAACTAGTTTCCATTGATGTTCCACACATTTCAACTTCATCTTGGCAATGTTTATAACCAGCCAGAACGTTTTAAGGGTTAACGCATATCTGATGTTTCAATGCCAAACACTAACACCCTTACCACAGTGGTTACCACCCCTGCCTTTGGGGTCACTGATCTGAACAGCGACTGACCAGGGCAAGCAGTAAGGGCTGAATGAATGTGCAGGGATGGGAATAAGACTCCAGGTGCACAGCAGTTAGATCCATTCCTGGTTTCACTATGAGTTTGATAAGACATACCTGAGCTTGTTACCAACACACTGTGGCTTATCAAGCTGGTAGTAAAACCTGGAATGGGTGAAAGTGCTATGCAATAGGAGTCTTACTCCCACCTCTGCATAGCAGGGTGGTTTGGTTTTACTGTAAGTTTAATTGTTACCTATACACTGTGGCTAATCAAGTTCATATTAACACCTGGAATGGGTGAAACTGCTATGCACTGGGAGTCTTATTTCCATCCCTGATTTGCCTAAATGACACAAACCCTGTGTGATTCCCTCAACCATCTCTGCAAGCAGGTTGACTCTGTCCAGGCTCAGAATTCAGTGCTCAGTCCAAGCATCCTCTCCAGTGACTGCTGGAGTCTCCTATTGTGTGCAAGGTCCGACCCGCCCTGTACACACGCTCTGTCACTGAGAGCTCAGACCAGTTTGCAGGGCGCCAGATCCTGCCAGAATGGTTATCAGCAGAAAGCTGAAGTCACGTCCTGTTTTGTTAAGTGTTGCCTATAGGCTAACCCATGCTTCTGCTCTTAAAAATGTGGCCGTTCCCACTGCATTGCAGGTCTAGCATGCCATGCAGATGGGTCTGCAGTTGGTACAGCTCAGCGTTGGTGTGCTTTTTCTGTTTCATTTGAACAGCAGGTTTAAACCAGGCGCACAGAATGCTCATAATCTCAGACTAATGTAAAGGTTAAAAAAATGTTCGCAGGAGCAACTGTTAATCAATCTATAGCCAGATGAATCTGAAAGGTGAATAGGAGGATAGGAGTCAAGTTTGGGGAGGATCTGTGAAAATTCATGGCATTGATCTTGTTCACTGTGGACAGACAGACAGACAGAATCTCTACGTAAGGCAGTCCTCTTTTTAAATGATGACCTTAAACAGGACTGGGTGCAAAAATCTTGGAACATTTTTTATTCTGTTTTTTAATTTATATATATTTTTAATATATATATTTTTTCAATTTGAATTTATACATTAGAAAAAGTTTGGTGCTTTAATTAACGTAGAATAAAGTGCTCGGATGACATCCTTGGCGTTGACCCTTACAGAAATGCACAGTGAAAGCATAGCAAAATTGTAATAAAGCATATTGAAAGCCTGGTAAAGCATAGCAAAATGTAACAAAGCATAGGTAAGCATTGTAAAACCCAGAGAGGGATGGTAAAGCATATTTAAAAAGAAAAAAAAAAACATGGTAAACCAGGGGGAAAAGCAAAGGGAAAACTGCAGCATTTTCATAGAAATCTACCATTGTAAACTTCTATAAGGAATGCCAGTGATCTACAAACCAGTGCACACCCTAGCACTGCATTAATCTGCCTAACAGCTGGATCTTGTTTTGCACAGTCAGCACGAGGGTAGGTATCCTATGATGACTAACAAAGGAGAATTTCTTTTCAAGGCAAAAGACCAGGCGTGACTGGGGTAAGCCTGTTCCATCCCCAGCGCAAGCAAGCCGTCAATAAAAGGCTTTGGAAAGTTATATACACATATATAGTCATGTACAGTGGATCAGCAGGCAGCTGTGTTTACAGTGTTAAGACAGGCCTTGGTGCTGATCTGCTAGGCGGTAGAGTGTATGCAGTCCATGCATGTGCCATGCCCTTTCTGTTCATGAGTTTTGTTAGAGGCTGGCTCTTCTAGTTTAGATCTGCATTGCAGATTGCATTTGTACTGTGTTAGGGTTAGGGTTATATTGCAGTAGCACTGGAACCTCTGTGCTAACCAGGCTGTTGGTTCGCTTAACAATAAAAAAAGAGCCTGAAATGTCATCAGTGAACCTGATAAAGATGAACCGTTTGGTTCCAGCAGCATATCGTGTTCATAGATTAATACGTCCAGTGGCAGCTGGTGGTTATTTGTGGGTGCCTACACCTGAGGTGCAGGTGAGGGGTGGGGTACAGGGGGCCCTCCTCAGTGGTAGAAGCACTAGTGGATCTGTTTCTTGTTGGAAGCGATACAAAAAGTTTGCTTGACGTCACCCCTACAGCCAGCCTGTTCACAGGCTAGCAACAAGATTTAAAAAAAATAATATAAAATATTATATAAATATTAAAAAAAACACAAATATACTGTACGGTATATTTAATAACCGATTACCCCAAACAGGCAGTAGTGGTCTGTAAAAAAACAAACAAAGAAAAATAGCCAAACACAGCACCTGCATGATGTTGGAAATCCGACAAAACCCAGCAGAGCTTAACCAAGTGTGTGTGAAGTGCTGCAAGATCCAGGACTTGCTTAACAAGTAAGCATGCTAGAAATGGAGCAGCGGGAAGTGACAGAGCAACAGGAACTTGAGGAGCTGACACACCCCGAGTTCTTGGAAGTTTTCACCCCAAACAGACAGAAAGCCACCATGGAGATAGAGGGTTGAAACAGCTGGATTCAGGTAGGCAAAGCCAGGGAAAAAAAGAAACTTAGTCAAACACAAGCACCAGAAATCAAAACATAAAAATTTAAATGATCAAAACCAACATCAAGAGAATGAAAGGAACAACATCCAGGACCCTATAAACAGTGCTGACCAGGCAGCAAAAAGAGGAGGTCATGATTGTTGGGGACTCCATATTGAGAAACACAGCAAGTTCAGTGTGCAGCCTGGACCACCTTACAACAACAGTGTGCTGCCTTCCAGGAGCCTCTGTCAAGCACATCACTGAGAATGTGGACAGGCTCCTAGAACGAACAGGAGACAACCCGGTAGTAATCATCCACATCGGTACAAACAACATTGGAAGAGACAGGCCAAGATCCCTGCAAAACAAATTCAGAGAGCTAGGAAGGAAATTAAAAAACAAGACCAAAACTGTGGTATCTTCTGGGATACTACCAGCACCTTGCAAAGGACCATATGGACAGCTGGAAATACAAAATCAAAATGCATGGCTGAAATCGTGGTGCACACAGGAAGGCTTCACCTTTCTTGAACATTGGAGCACATTCTACAACAAGGACTATCTATACAGGTGGGACGGACTGCACTTAAATAAAAAGGGAACCAATCTACTCAGAGAAAGGATCCTCGAGGAGGTTCAGAAGCATTTAAACTAGAAAGGAAGGGGGGAGAAATCAACAAAAAACAGAAGGGGGACCACATCAAAATAAGGGCAACAACTCGGGTATGATAGCCATTCTAAATGCTAGAAGTCTCAAAAATAAAATGTTAGAACTTGAAGCTACTGCACTATCAAGTAACTACGATGTGATAGGTGTTATAGGAACTTGGTAATCCGAGAGTGATGGAGACGAATATAATATTAGTGGGTACACACTGTATAGGAAAGACAGGCAGGACAGAAGAAGCGGAGGGGTAGCGTTATACATAAGAAATAGTCTTGAAGCCCAGGTGCTAAATCTGGAAGAAAAAAACAATGCAGAACAATGGACAAAAATTCAAAGGGCATAATAATAGGGCCATGCTATAGACCACCAAATTCAGACGCCGAGCAAAATAATCTGTTATACAATGACATTAGAAATGTGTGTAGCAAAGGAGAAGCCATACTAATGGGGGATTTCAACTTCCCCCATATAAAATGGGAAAACCCGGCGGGGAGCACGACAGCCGAAATTGAAATTGTAGAAATGATAAATGACTGCTTCCTAATGCAATTTGTCAATGCACCAACTAGAGGGGAGGCATGCCTTGATTTAGTCTTTTCAAATAACAAAGCCAGAATAACTAACTAAAACAGAAGTCAGAGAACCATTGGCAAACTCAGATCACATCATTAATAAGAGACTGGGGGGGCGGTCAGCGAGCAAGCAAACACTGGTAACCAACCGCCCCTGAATACGTTGTGTGTAGCGTGCTCTAGGATAAATGTTTGCCTGCCAGGCTCATCCTTTCAAAATACGCAGTCAGTTACATTTCATTATCTGTCAGTACCTGGCATTTAACTCCCCTCCCGTACTTGATTCTCAAAACACTGAGCAAAATAACAAAAACACAATCTGAGGTTATAATTAGTATTGGGCGAGACCAAGATGCATCACAAATTAAGCATTTAATTACCCCCTTACAAGTTCCTGGTAATTAGCTTCTGAACAGGTTATTATGATCAGCTGTTTCTAAACAGCTGGGCTATTGCTTAGCAGTAAGCAGAGGCTTATTTTGAATGCAAACACAGTTTCTTCCCAACTGTGTTTATTTATGTTCTTTCAAGATAGGCAAATATTTCAGTGTCAGTAATTCAACTCTATTGATAAACTGCTGCTTGTCACAAAGGCTGATTGCTGCTAGAGCATTGGACTGTGTTTGAACTACAACACATTGAAATGATTATATGGAAGTAAGCAGACATGACTTTTCATCTATAGATCAGTGGTTCCCAACCCTGGTCCTGGGGACCCTCTGTGAGCTGGTTTTCATTCCAGCTACGCTCCCAGTTACTTAGCTAGACCCTTCATTCAACTGATAATGTATTAATTAGACCTTTTTACTTGTTTTCAGCTCTTAAACAGTGGCAGCTATGACATTTTATAAGTAACTTGAACTTTGTGTTCTCTTTGTGGTGTGTTCTCTTACTATTTTAAATTAATTGCAAGTGTGGCCTTTTAAAGTAATCGATTTTAAATTCGACAATCACTATCTTGCCTATTTTGGCAGGGTTTTTTTTTTACTTTCAGTGAAGTGGTTTGGTTTCATATGCATAACATATCCAAACTACAGAAGTAAAGGGGTGATCTAATAAATTTGCACACAACTCTAGACTTCAAAAAGCCTTCAGACACAGCATGTGTTAGCTGGTAATGTAGGTTAGGACAAACCCCCAGCACAAAGACTTTGGGATCAGCAGCATGTATTTGGGGAGCATGGAGTACAATGCAAGATAAAGCATTCGGACTCGCTCGATTTGGGGGTCCATGGCTGGGCTGTTGGGACACAAGGTTGACAACAGGATAACTGAAGAAAGGTGGAGGGATGGGATTCGATGGAGAGAAAAGAGGGGTGAGTGACAGCTCCATGTATATGTTTTATCATTGGCTGAAAGGTGATGTGTTTGGGGAGGTACAGCAGGAACACAAACTCGATTGCCTATCATCTACAGCTATGGCCAACATAACTCGTTTTGCTTCATAAAGTCGAATGAAAGCTGCTGAATAATGTTACGGTAACATATTGAATTGCATACCGCGTTGTAGTTTTCCATATACTGAGAGAAATTGAAAAAATGTGACATTTCGAAATCTAACATGAAATACTGTACTACTAGTATGGCTTCCGGTGGACTTTTTGCAATATCATTTTGTAGTTTCTTTGATTAAATGCATGTTAAGTAAAACATTTAATTTATGTTCATATAGTGTCAATCCTAAAATTCTAGGTGATGGAAAACTTTTGGCCAAGCTGTACATGTCTGGCAATCTATCTTAGAGCCGTTTAATCTTTCCTCAACCCTGAACACTTCTATTCCTTTTGGCAAGAAATTGAATTAAACCAATGTGGAAATATCCTGCAGCTGAAGAACAGGGCTGAGCCTCGCTGCTCTCCCTCAGGGACAGTCTGCCCTGCTGCCCTCCTCCCTCTGATTCCTTTAAAGCATCAGCCAATTGGCAATCGAGCTGCAGTGTCTCTGTCCAATCAGAAGGGCCGGTCGAGCAGAATGTTTTGGTGGAAGATGTAGAGATGAGTAAGAACAGATTGCTAGCAGCTGTCCTTAGTGTTTATGCTTAGAAACGTTCTTTCTTTATTTCTGCTGTTGGCAAAAGGTTCTGAAATTACATTTAAACCACAAGAGCCCAACCCACCCCCAAATTTCTAACCCTGCTCAGACATCTGGCTCCTGATCATTTCAATAATAGACTTTATTGAGGGGAGTTCTGAACCCCAGGACTGGGTGAAGCAGCAGGGCTAGTGTGAGTTTCTAACCCTGCTCAGACATCTGGCTCCTGATCATTTCAATAATAGACTTTATTGAGGGGAGTTCTGAACCCCAGGACTGGGTGAAGCAGCAGGGCTAGTGTGAGTTTCTAACCCTGCTCAGACTCCTGGCTCCTGATCATCTCAATAATAGACTTTATTGAGGGGAGTTCTGAACCCCAGGACTAGGTGCAGCAGGGCTAGTGTGAGTTTCTAACCCTGCTCAGACTCCTGACTCTTGATCATCTCAATAATAGACTTTATTGAGGGGAGTTCTGAACCTCAGGACTGGGTGCAGCAGGTCTAGTGTGAGTTTCTAACCCTGCAGATGATTCCAGGGCTAGCGTAAACTCTGTGGTTCATGACTGTGTCTTATCTCCCTCCAGGTATGTCCAGTGACACTTGCAGTTAAACGTGGAATGACTCAAACTGCTGTGCAACGGGAGTCTTAAGTATTTAAGCCCTGATTTCACGGGGGTTCGTTGACGGATCCTTTTATTAAAAGGAGGTTTGCCTCCCCGAGCTTCCAGATTGCACTTTGCTACGCTAATCCAGTTAATGCATTCCTCTAAAACAAGGGTGAATTTTAATAGGCTTTTGATTGTGGTTCGGAGCCCAGAAGGTCTAGGCAACAGATATTGATGTGAGCTTCTGTTAACCCGAAAGCAGATTCATCCTTTGTGGACAGCAGTCCGTCTTGAAGCAATGTAACCTCCACCCTGGTCCATTAATCCATTATGATGTTGTTATATTATCCCAGAATTGAGCACCCCTGTTTTAGTTATCCCAATAGTGATGAAACTTGCTTAGGATGTTCTGTAGTTATTGGGAGTTCTATCCATTAGAGGTGTACTCAATCAGCCTCCTGTGTCCTGTAATAAGCAATGCATTAAAAAAAAAAAAAAAAAAAAAAAAAAGTATTCAACAGCAAGATGCAAAAAAAACAAAAAACACTTGCGTCTGCATTTATGCATTGATAAAACGTTATCCTGCATATGCATAATATATGCATTGATAAAACGTTATCCTGCATATGCATAATATAATATATGCATTGATAAAACGTTATCCTGCATATGCATAATATAATATATTAAATATTCCAGATTTTACCAAAAGCTTGGTTTAGCTTGATTAGCCATAGTGTTGAGGTACAGTAACAAACTCAAGTGTGTCTTATTACTTATTAGGACTGGGTGCAGCAGTAGGGCTATTGTGAGTTTCTAACCCAGCTCAAACTCCTGGCGCCTGATCATTTCAATAACAGACTTCATTGAGGGGAGTTCTGAAGCCCAGGACTGGGTGCAGCAGCAGCAGGGCTAGTGTGAGTTTCTAACCCAGCTCAAACTCCTGGCTCCTGATCATTTGCAAAATATGTGAAATACAGTTCAATTGCTCATCCGAAAAGCCAAACACAATGTATAAAACAGAAAACTGCAGAATGCGTTGTACGGGGGTGTGTGTGTGTGTGTGTGTGTGTGTGTGTGTGTGTGTGTGTGTGTGTGTGTGTGTGTGTGTGCTTGTGCGCACGCGTTTATGTGAGGGATGGTTGTGTGTATTTGTGGGATTGCTTACAGTAATCACAGCTGTAGATCTGTGTGTAGATAGGATTCATTTGAGCACTGCAGTGTGGTTCAGAATGCCTCAGCTTGCCGTTTCTTGCACTCTGGTATTAGTGAAGGTGAATGCATGAATCCCCCTTGTTCTTGAGAGCTGTTATTATAACAGCTGTAATGACACGCGGGGTTAATTTGCACCGCTAAGATCTTACACGAGGAGACAGTTGTTTTTGCTAGTGCCTTGGTTTGGCTTGTGATACGTTTTACTATAGTATTGACCCCTGGGCCTCACAAAGGTAGATATTTAGTTTGTCGCCCTGAAATCACGTGGCTGGAGGTGTCTGATGGTCTAGATATCGATTCATTTATTTTTATTTATGTTTTTTGTTTGAAGGGTCATACAATTGCACAATGATAAGGTCATTACAATACAGTGTAACTTTTTTTTTTTTTTTTTACTCTGTTATACAACAAAATCATTCGTACATCTGTACATACAGTTACAAAACCATCAATGCATCAAATGCCAAAAAAAAGGAAATAATTGACTGTGACATTAAAAGATCATTTTGCAAGGCCAAATTTACTGAACCTTTGTTCTAGTGCATTGTATTTAAATATTTGTATTTAATAGATATATATATGTATCAATAACAATCAATAATAACCTGTTACATGCAATGCTTTCTACAAGCTGCCTATGGCAGAAATAATTCATTTTCAGGGTCCCCGAGTGGCTCACCTGGTAAAGGCATGGCCACGCTGTGTGCAGGGTAGTCATATGGGGCAGGTTTGAGTCCTGGCTGTGTGCAGGGTAGTCATACATCTGGAGAAAGCGCTGCAGAACCCGAAGGGACAGTTTCTCCTCATCGTGCTACAGCAGACCCTGCTGGCCAGGCGTCCAGTGAGCTCAGAGTGGACATCTGCAGGGCTGGCCTTTGTCCTCCGGAGGCCAGTAGCTCGCTGACATCGGCTCTCGAGTTCCTGGGTGCAGAAGAGGAAGCTGGCTCGGCCGTGGGATTGGAGGACGCCCGCTGAACCTTCAGTTCTCCTGAGCAGCTGTGTGGGGAAAAAATAATTGGACATTCTAAATAAAAAATGTAAAAATCATAACAATTCATTTTTACAGACACCACGTTTTGTGGTCAAAAAAAATGTGTCTAAATATCAAATGAGGGATTGCATTTTAATTCACGTCGGAAAAATCCACTTTTAAGGATTTGTCAGTATATCTTGTATTGTGCCTAGAACATACATCGTAGTTCTAAAGTCAAATAGTAGTTCATTGTTTGTGATTTATAATAAGTAAACTGCATGCGATGACATCTCTGATAACCAGAAGAGACACCCTACAGTACACACCGTGCATTACTGTCCTTAGAGATCGAATGAAACACGCCAAGGTTAACATAGAGCACTGTGGCTTTTTGTTGTGCTACAGGGGCTCCCCATGTTTACTAAACACAGCACTGTACCTGTTTAAACTGGTTTCGCCAGAAACCTATATGACTTTCCATTCAATTATCCTTTCTCATTAAATAAGCAGGATGCTGTTCATAAAATAAATGAATCTGATTTATACCTGGCTGCCTCTGTGTTCATTCATTGGAGCCTGGAGTGTAAAGAACGGGTTTTGATGGGCTGTGTTTTCTTTGTTCGGTGTGAAGGGATTCCTAGTATATCTATGCATCGGGATGGTAATATAGTATGCATTTATATACAGTAGTGTGCAGATTTAGTTACATCCTTTACTACCTGCATGAAAACCTCAATTTCAATTTTCAGTCAGTAATCAGCGATATAGAAACAACAGGCACTTGTGTGTGAAAATGTTCGACCACTTTGTGCTTCAAACAACTTCTAAAAAGTCTCCTGCATGTCAGCATTTGTGGCTGCGTGTTTCTTTTCTCCTTCTGTTTTAAAGCAATTGCACATCGCAGTGGTTTGATTTCATATGCACAAATCAGAACCATAGAAGCAATGGGGTGCTCTAATTAATGTGCACGCTGCTGTAGATAAATAGCACATGGGGTGCTGCTGCCGTTTCCTGGTACATAATCGCTTTGTGCATCTCGGTTCAAATTCACTCCACTGCCCTTGTGACCTACAGCACAGGAAACACAATGTCACTGCTTATTGTTTCTGAATATTACCGTATCCTAAAGCAACATTTAACCAAACAAACAAAACAATACAAATATTGTAGGCACAGTAAAATGGGAGGTTGGGACAGTCATGTCAATAAAGCCCTTAAGAGGGAAGATAATGTTTTTTAAAAGCATTCATTAGCAGTAAGGGCGCACAGGGCAGATTAGACAGGTGGTTTTCAACACTGCTGTGAAACGTGAGCCCTGTGCTGGTGTAACATGATCAATGATGTCATGTTGTTGCACTGTGTGAGTTTCCATCTTCATTGCGGGAGGCCAGCCTCATTGCAACACTGTGTAACACTCAGTAACAGGACATAATCCAGTGGAATCCAGAGCCATTTTAACCTCTACCCCTACTGGCTCCAGAACAGCAACAGAAGACCAACACCAGTCATTTAAAAATAGAAACGAATAGAAAGCTCAGTTTGGTTTAAATAGCAAGTTTGGTGTGGTTGGGACAGCAACATTTTACCAGTGGAGACTTTATATATATTTAAAAAAGAGATAACCTTTAAGAGCAAAAGCTGTGTCCACAGAACTTTAAGGCCTTTTTTTTTAAGGACTGATTTGTGTTTTCAGAAGTTTTTAGTTGAACTGAACTTCTAACCCTAAAAAAAAAGCTGAAAAACCAGTCTTTACAGTTGTGAATAGGGTCCAGTTTTAGTTACTAGTACTAGTTGTGGAGTAGTGGTTAGGGCTCTGGACTCTTGACTGGAGGGTTGTGGGTTCATTCCCAGGTGGGGGACATTGCTGCTGTACCCTTGAGCAAGGTACTTTACCTAGATTGCTCCAGTAAAAATCAAACTGTATAAAATGGGTAATTATGTGTAAAAATAATGTGGTATCTTGTAACAATTGTAAGTCTCCCTGGATAAGGGCGTCTGCTAAGAAATAAATAATAATAGTTGTGAAACATTATTGTTTTTTTTCTTTCCTTTTACAAAATAAAAACGTGTTGATTGCGCTCTGAAATATGCAGCTGTTTCTCTCTCTCTCTCTCTCTCTCTCTCTCTCTCTCCGTCTCCCTCTGTCTATCTCTTTTTTCATCTGTGTTGTTCAGTGTCTGACCTTCAGTGTCTGCACAGCTTTGATTGCTTGTGTTGCTGCTGAGCTGAAAGCACTGCACTGTACAGATCTGTGCTGCGCTGTGCCCGTCTGTCTGCCTGCCTGCCGCCTGCGTTATCTGTGGGACTGGCTGGGGGGGGGGGGAGCAGGATGTTGAGCGCTCCCTGTTAACCGTTTTTCTGGTTCGTCATCGCTGTATTGAACTTGTCTTGCGTGTATCTATATATTACTGACCACAATCACCTAGTATGCTCTTCATTTGTGGCAATTTGCATGAGAGAGCTGAGACAGATGGAGAGTTTTCCCCCATAACCCTCCCTTCCAAACACAGGAATCTGTTCTGTTTTTCAATCACTGTATGCCTTATAAAGTTCAAATCAATAATATTGCTATTCTAGAATATGCCCTGGACTGGAGGGAGCACCCTTTCTCTTAGGCAGTGAGGGAGGGAGCAGTTCAGTCTCCATGCCTCAAGCCTGCCCTGGACTGGCGGGAGCACCCTTTCTCTTAGGGGGGTTAGGGAGGGGAGCAGTTCAGTCTCCATGCCTCAAGCCTGCCCTGGACTGGAGGGAGCATCCTTTCTCTTAGGGGGGTGAGGGAGGGGAGCAGTTCAGTCTCCATGCCTCAGGCTTGAGGCTTGAAACTTAAACTAGCTCAGTGGTAACTGCACAAGTCATTAATTAATGCCAGTACAAAACAAAAGATTGAAAGAAGGTCATTAACATTAGTCTCTGTAGTTGTGACCTGAATTGAACACGGTTTTTATCACTCTGCAGCTTTAATAGCTGGTTTGCTGGCTAACTCTTAGTCAGTGAAACTGTGTTGGGGCCACAACCAGCCGTGGTATCTGGGTGTGTCTCTTAATAGCATGTTTGGTCTGTGATCAATGAGGGCTAAAAATATCTTCAGGAAATAAAGAATTTCTCCACGTCCCGGCTGGTCTGTGTTTTCTCTTCCAAAATGTAAGGGTCTCTTTTGCTCTACTGCAGACAGACCGTCTTTTCTTTCTGTCTTTTTCTCTGCTCTTTTTAAAATCCTTTTTTGTTAATGCCAAAGGGTTAACATGACACCAATCAATGTCACTTCACTTCCGCACCGAGTGTTTTAAAAGCAGGTTGGAAGCCAATTTTCCTCTCGTCCAGGGCGCTGCCATTTTTCACTGCCATCCTCGGTTGTAAAGGTGAGGGAAGGACATCTTTTCTTTTCTAGTTTGGAAATCAACACGTTAAGAATGGGTTTATTTAATACCGGCCGACGAGCACGGGTATCAGCACAGCCCTGTTAACTACATCACTATGTGACTCGGAGCGCCTCTCTGTGTTAAAATCACTAAACAGTTGGCGGGGAGAGTGCTCTAGCAGTTTGTTACACGTCTGATTGTTTAAAAGCTGTCGGCCCCTGATCCTGTCCCGTTTTAAAGGGACAGATTCTTATTTGTATTCTGTGATCAGTTACGGTTCAGGTAGGCATGATTCGCCATAATTTCAGAATTTAATAAATGTGACGCACAGCCTATCAGGAACATCTAATCACAGCGGCATTGTTAGCTTGACCCGTTAGGTGCAGCTTAACCCATTCAGTGCCTTCGTTCTCCTTTGAGGACAGGCTTCTTCGTAATTTTTTGGAGCATTTTTAACTGGCAGCCTCTACCTGTTTTAATTTTCTCTCTAACTATATTGTTATGATAACTTACTCTAGTTTTGTTAACCGCAATTAGTCACGTTTAAATGCAATCTATCAAATTACATAAATACAACTTGTATTTGGTACTTAATGGATTAAACAAGTCAAATCTAATTGCATTTAGTAAGAACGTAAGAAGTTCTACCCCCTGATCAGAGACCAGCGATGCAAGTTAATGACACTTGAATTTCAAATACATGTGAAGTGCTAATCATGAGCTCTGTATAAGGACACACCTTTCCAAGCTAAATCATTCGCAGTTCTGTTTTGTGTTTTACACTGAGCGATCCTTGTTCTTGTATTTGTATTGGGCAGCAGTGTGGAGTAGTGGTTAGGGCTCTGGACTCTTGACCTGTGGGTCGTGGGTTCAATCCCTGGTAGGGGACACTGCTGCTGTACCCTTGAGCAAGGTACTTTACCTAGATTGCTCCAGTAAAAACCCAGCTGTATAAAAGGGTAATTGTATGTAAAAATAATGTGATATCTTGTAACAATTGTAAGTCGCCCTGGATAAGGGCGTCGGCTAAGAAATAAATAATAATAATAATAATTTGCAACCACTTTTAATCAGTTTGAAACGATAATCGTTTGAAACGATTGTTGTACAGTAGAATTCTGTATTTGTACCTGTCTGGTTATTTAGAATAAAGAGAGTAAACATGTGAATGGGTGTGTAGCTGTTTATGCTACTATTAGTATAACTGCAATTATAATTGTAATCACTGCAGCATAATCGTGTTTTGCAATTGAACACAATAGCATTGCAGTTGCAATTTACACAGAGTTATAAATGCATGGAACAGCCTACCAGCTGAAGTAGTATGATCTAAAACACTGGGAACATTTTAAAAAAAAAGACAAGATTCTGTGCTTCCCTCTGCACATGAATCGAGATGTATTCCGCTTCTCGCAAGTGAAAAAACCCTGTCGTTGGTTCAGACATCCTAAATAAAGTGGTGATTTGAATACAGAATTGCGAAATGCAGCCACGCGGTTGCAACGTGTGTTTGTCGCTCCTTAGTTAGGCGCTGTGATAGGGGGTTCATTTGTAAACTAAAAAGCACCAGAGATTATAATGAGGAAGAGGGATAGCAATTCTGTCTGTAGACCTGATGTACTGACCTGGATTTACAGCATATATGCTTCAAGCTCTCCTCTGCTTTGTTGGTTTCGTGACCTCGCTGTGTTTAAACTTAATCTTCAGGTTTGAACAACACCAGCGGCGGAGCGACAGATCTGATGCACAGGAGAGACGACACTGTTGATGTTAAGAACGCTCGTTTTCTTGTCGTTTTGAGGTGTAAGAAAAACAATGTTCTTCGTAGACGTTGCAAACTAAAATATATCATTCAGTTCATGGAGCATGCTGTGTATGTACGGTTATTATACGGTTCGTCTTTTGAAAACGGTTTCATTCTCGCCTGTCGTACAAAAAGGTACCGGATCTAGGATCCGGTGCCATCCGGCACAAATGAACTCCTGCAGTGTGGATTGTGTATAAGAAGAAAGAAGTCGCCATGTTTGTGTCAGCCTGCCTCAGTCTGTGTGAGAGGTGTTGATTAGACAGAGAGAGGTTACTAAGGTTACCTGAGACCGTGTCACCATAGCGATGGGTTCTATGAGGTCACGTGTTTACCAGATCAACAGAGCAGGCACCTGCCGTGTGGGAGGGAAGGAGGCGAGCGGTTATTTTTAGCAACAAGTAATCCTCAAAGAGTAAACCGCAGGTGATCCCTTCAGGCAAGCGCATGACGCACAATTATTATCTTTTTTTGTTTTGTTTCCTGAAAGATTAGTTAGTCGTTTACTGGAAGTGTTAGGCTTCCTGTAACAAATCAGGCCATTCTGTACCCTAATAAAAGGAATGTCAGAAGCATAGCAAAGTGTAATAAAGCTTAGCAAAAGCGCGGTGAAGCATGCTGTAGGTGAGCACTGTAAAGCCCAGAGAGGTATGGTAAATAATATTGCAAACTATGCCAAACTGTGCTAAACATGCCAGTGTCAGTAAGGGTGTCCAAAGGACAACAGCCATCATAGGAGGCTTAGTGGTCCAGTGGTTAAAGAAAAGGGCTTGTAACCAGGAGGTCCCTGGTTCAAATCCCCCCTCAGCCACTGACTCATTGTGTGACCCTGAGCAAATCACTTAACCTCCTTGTGCTCCGTCTTTCGGGTGAGACGTAGTTGTAAGTGACTCTGCAGCTGATGAATAGTTCACACACCCTAGTCTCTGTAAGTCGCCTTTGATAAAGGCGTCTGCTAAATAAACAAATAATAATAATAATAATAATAACAGCCAGATTACCACAAGAGTTAAGAAGCGTAACCGCAGTGTGGAAATCCACCACTGTTTAGATCATCTTATTTTATTTATTTTTAATTTAGTGTGCCCAATTATTTTACCCGTGATTTTCTCCCAAGTTTAGAATGTCCAATTCTTTTATTTTCCCTCACCGCAACAATTCCCCGCACAGCTCAGGAGAACTGAAGGTTCAGTGTGCGTCCTCCGATCCCACGACCAAGCCAGCTTCCTCTTCTGCACCCAGGCACTCCAGAGCGGAGGTCAGCGAGCTACTGAAGGACAAATGCCAGCTCTGCTGGTGTCCGCCCGAGCTCTCTGGGCGCCCGGTCAGTAGAGTCCGCTGTAGCACGATGTGGAGAAACAGGTACATCTGGTTTTGCTTCCCTAACCCAAGAGAGTGCCTGAGCCAAAGTAACACTCCCTGTGGAATCACCAGACAAGACTGGAGGCTTGGCACAGCCAGGATGCGAACCTGCGCTTCCCTGACTGTGTGACTCGCTGATCACTGAATCATGAATTATTAGGGGAAAACCTGGTAAAGTAGACCCAGTGTTTAATCTGTGTTCTGAATCCTCCACAGAGAAAGAGGACTCAGTTTTTTTTTGTTTTTTTTTTAAATAAGTAATAAAGAAATGACAGACGTTTTGGCTAGAAGCCTTTTCCAATGTCTTCAAATGATTTCTGTGAATCAAAACTCCTTTCAACATGAAAAAAGACTTCTAGTCAAAACATTTGCCATTTAATTTATAAAGTTTCTTCTGTTTTTTGCGCTGAATGTAGCACTGTTGAACGTTTGTTAGTTGTGGATAGAGAGCAGTTTGCCTGATTAGACGTACCTGGAGATAGATTAGACACAGACTTGATACAGTAAACCTTTTTTCATTGCAGGGCTGGGTACTCACACTAGCCCTACTGCACCATCCTGGGGTTCAGAACTCACCTCAATGGAGTCTATTATTATTGAAATGATCAGGAGAAGGAGTTTGAGCAGGATTAGAGACTCACACTAGCCCTGCTATTGCACCCAGTCCTGAGGTTCAGAACTCCCTTTGTTCAAGAGGCTGTGTGGTCCAGTGGTTAAAGAAAAGGGCTTGTAACCAGAAGGTACCCGGTTCAAATCCCACCTTAGCCACTGACTCATTGTGTGACCCAGAGCAAGTCACTCAACCTCCTTGTGCTCTGTCTTTTGGGTGAGATGTAATTGTAAGTGACTGCAGCTGATGCATAGTTCACACACCCTCGCCTCTGTAAGTCGCCTTTGATAAAGGCGTCTGCTAAATAAACAAACAATAATATATTATTGAAATGACCAGGAGCCAGAATAATCCGGATAAATCTGATAAATGGTAAATCTGCTCTTGAGTCTGAACAGAGTTCTGTAAAAAACAGCTGGAGGGGCTGATTTACATTCAATTACAAAACCTTTTGGGAAAACTAGAGGTCCACTCCCAGCAGCATCTACTAACAACTGCACTGAAAGAAAGAAAGACATGCAACCTCCAGCAATGACTTCCGTGTCATGCCTCTGGAAGTCAGGATTGCTATAATAGTCCTGCAGTGGTGTGAAAGATTGCAAGATATCCCTCAGAGGTGCAGTGTGGTGCCAGGACCCTAAAATTAGATGTAGCTGAGGCTTAGAGATTTAAAACCACTCTCTAATGGAAAAGAAAATCTCTTTCAACTGGCGTTTCTAACTCCACTGTGGTCTTTGACGCTTCCTTTGATGCCTTCGGGTTATTTTTTTTAATTTGCAGGCGCAGCTGATAAAATTAAAGTCGATAGCACTGACCTACTTCGGTCACAATTTCTTATTTACATTTTTAGACATTTTTAAACAGTTTGCGTGAACTCTGTGGAATTTGAGAAGCTGTCCTGCCATAACTTATATAAAAAAAAAACATATATGCATTATAAAATAAATATATATAGATCAGAAACTTAACGTGGTACAATTATGCACGCAGCGACTGAAGGGGATATCTGTGAAAATAAGGTGTTTTTTGCTGGTTTTTAAAACCTGCTCAGTTTACAGCAATCATACTTATTAAAGGAATCTTTTAAAGCACAAACATTTAACATGTAATGGGTGTGTAGAAATGTACATGCCGATTGCCTTGTTGTAATTATTCTTTCCCTGTGTATTGGATCATTCTTACACGCAATTTGTTCCATCTTTAAACAATATCATCTTGCAATATTTATCACACCTCTTAATGCTGAACAACATACTGAACTGTTTTTTTTTCCTTTTAAAAAGAAATAAAAAAAAGATGCAAAGTAGATTCTATCCACATGAACAAATATAAGAAAATATAAGAATGTGTCAAAATACAAGTTAATTTCTCCAAATATAAACTAAGGTTACCAGTTTTTGGCCCGGTTTTGGTATTGTATTCACGTGTTTTTTAAAGTACAGAACTGCAGCAGTTCTGGCTTTTTGATTAGTTGACAATAGAAAGAAAGCAATGAGTTGTTATGATCTGCAATAAATCCCCCCGATGTTTCATTTTTAAGCTTCAGAGTTGCTACGGTGTCAGTAAATTTAAAGGGAAAAAAAAAACATTCCAGTTTTTAACTCTTGACATTAAAACCTGCAGTTTTGATAAACATTTGATAACATTTCCGTCGTACAGATTCTGGTCCTTTTGTTCTTGAATCGGTGTGACCTGCTGAAAACCGTACAAGCAGATCTGGTACACTGTCTGTAGAGGAGAAGTCTGGTTTCTTTGAGAAGGAATGACGTTCTTGTAATGTGTTTGAATCTGCGATGGCAGATAACTGAGAATCGAAACTGATCCCAGCACACCACCACACTGCAGCCCGTCTACAGATCAGAAGCCAGTCAGATGAGCTTGATAGAAAGGTGTTAAAGATCAGCTTTTCAAAACGAGACAACATAAGAAGTGTCTTGTTCTTCTAGGCAAAAGGTCTCTCTCAGCGTTTTACACGTCTATCGAGATCTCTCTGTTAACTTTATTAGTACTGCAACGAAGCATCTTCTCAAAGCGTTAACTTTGCAGTGTCCAGCAAAAAAACTCACAACCCACATTTTCATTTTATTTAGATCTCCTTGCTTCTTATTACCAACTGAATACAGCTTTCTGAGAACTGAAATGTTTGTGGGTTTTTGAGGTTTTCCACAACAGCTTTTTTCATTTTTTTTACAATAGTGTTTGATGGTAATATTCAGAAAAATGAGGTCATTTGAGGGATACCTTTTCTTTCCCCAATTTTTTGTTCTGGTTCTGCGAAGTGAAAAAAAAATCAAAAATTGAATTTGAAGGAAAACTTCTGTGTGTATCCGGCTAGAGAATTTCTTTAGTAATACTCCGATTTTATGATTGACTTTTAATCCAGTAATTACCAATAAATGTTTCTTTGAAAAAAAAGTAATTTGATACTTTCTATTTTGAGGGCAGTCAAGTTAATCAGACCTGTGACATTTAAAGCCGGCTGTGGAGATCAAAACTGGAGCTTTATCGTCACTGTGGGGAGGAAAACACAAAGAAATGTATCATTATTCCGTTTCTAATTTTATATTGAGGCATCATAAAAGCATCTGAAGGGCTGTATTTAGAGCATTGTTACATTCAGACTTAACTCTTGCGCGTAACAAAATCATAACAATATAGTTAAAGGGGAATTTAAAGTACAAACGAAAACAGTGGCACCAAATGGGTGAAGTTGATTATGATATACAGTATATTACAGAAAACAGACACGTAACTAGTAATGTATTGTGCTGCGTTTTACCCACAGCTCTCCCTCTCTCTATCCCGCTCCGTTTACATCTCCCACCCCCACACTCATGGGGCCCCATTCCAGGGCTTGTTGTTGGGAATTCCCTGGAAAACAATTCCTGTGTAATCGCTGGCAACTGGAGTGAGTGAGTGGAGAATAATTAGAAATAAGCGGGGGTTTGAATTATGTGCTCGGTGAACTATATAGAAAGTGCAAAATGTCAAGTGGAAATTAAATGACAGTGTACAAAGTTCAAAGACGTGGTTTCCACAGATGTATTCTATCATGCGTTGGCAGCTTTGTACTGATCTATATTTAACCATCTATCATAAGGTGATGGCTGGGATATGAGCATAATGACCTGCTTGACTGAAATTGGCTTATGACCAGTTTAAGAACAGACACAAGGAAATAGTGAAGGGGCCCCACCCTTATTTTTTCAGTATAAACACCTCCAGATCTCCTATCCACCCACTGAAGTATACCGACACCTCCCGGCAGAAACAACTAACCTGGGCCTTGACCTTAAAATCTGCTGTGTGGTGCTAGTGTCCGCCTTGCATAACAAAACATCATTTTTTGCTGTCAGCATCATTTTTACTTTATTGATAATCATTGATAATGACAATAACAGAATAAATGCTGCAGTTCTAAGACACGGCCCTACAGGTGTGCATTATGTCACTGGTTACGCATTTTGACCTGCTTTGTCAAGGGCTTTTTCTCTTCTCTCCGAACGCAGTTGGCAACCAAGTAAGTATTTGTACTAAACGAACATTGCTGTTGATATGTAACAGTGTTAACAAGCACACCACCCAGTTTCAGTGGAGGAATCTGAGGATAAAGGGGAGTATTTGTAAAGAGAAGCAGTGTTTTTGTAAAGAGACGAGAGTTTCATACCTCTCTGAGTCAGGTGACAAAGGAAAATAAACTGACCGGAGAGGAGGGAGAGAGAGAGAGAGAGAGAGAGAGAGAGAGAGAGAGAGAGAGAGGAGAGAGAGAGAGGAGAGAGAGAGAGAGAGAGAGAGAGAGAGAGAGAGAGAGAGAGAGAGAGAGAGAGAGAGAGGAGAGAGAGAGAGAGAGAGAGAGAGAGAGAGAGAGAGAGAGAGAGAGAGAGAGAGAGAGAGAGAGAGAGAGAGGGAGAAGGGGGGGGAGGTGTCTGATTAAGGGGAGCATTCCTGGGATGTGTTCTCATGGCTTCAGAAAGATTAGAGAAGTATGCAGGGATGCAGTGATATCCTCAGGCTGTTACCTCAGTTTGCGATTGTTTAGTTTAATGTTTTGAACGTAAGGGATAACAAAAAATATGATTGTTGTGCCATTTTTGCGGAAGGTGATTGCCATTGATAACTCCGTTGTAAAGGTGGGGGAAGGACGGCTTTTCGTTTTTCGAAATCAACACACCTGCTTGTTCTAACTAAAAATTAAGATAAGAATGTTTAAAAAGGTAGAAAATAGTTGTTTACCATATTCCTTTGAATTTAAGATGCACTTTTAAACCACTTTTTGCATCTCAAAAATAGCCTGCGTCTTAAATTCGAGTACAGTATAGTGATGCGTGTATTAAAATCACCAACAAAAGATGTGACTACCCGAGTACACAAGCAGCAACGTGACTGACTGCTGAGAAATACAGGCAGCCATTTTCAACGTCATTAGCGTCCTGAGGAATTCAAAGAGAAGCTTTTACAATGTCAGCATTTCTAACAAACAGTACCAGCTTGGACAGATCGGAAATGCTGATCAGACTCTCGTAGTTTCAATGTGCCAAGCTATAACACAGCTCACAAACTGGGAGAAAAACCAGATGCGAGTAATCACGACTGGAAATGAGAAGCAGCACAAAACTGTAATGCTCTGTGTGACAGCAGACGGCCGCAAACTGCCTCCATATGTGTAACTGAGGTTGTGTCTTTGTAAACGCAGATTTATTTGATGTTTTATTTTTTTCCTCAAATTGAGGGTGGGAAATTTGGGCTGTGTCTTCGAAGGAATATGGTATTTGGTGATTCCTTAAGTGGGAAATGTTTCTGGACTGTTCGTTTTGTGAATATTGAATGCACTGTATGTTTTAAGTTGTCTTTCTTTTTAGTAGTGTTTTGATGGCATATACTGAACACTGATACAGACTGTTTGAAATCATGGTCAAATCAACATAGTCCTAACTCCTGTGTTGGTCTGCACATATTAGGAGTCCTCTATGCTTTCTTGTCAGTTAAGCTGAGGGAGTGGGAGGTAGTAACTTTATTAAAATAACCTCATGGCCACTGACTTTGCACACACCAGGGAAGCACAGAGGCGAGGAGATGAAAAGAGATTTGAGGAGGGATCTGGGAACGGGCGTGTCTCAGACACATGGGGTAATCAAAACAATCTGGAGAAGGGTGACCTCATTGACTAAACATTCTAACCCACAATGCACTCTGCCTTCTGGGGAGGAATGGAACTGATTGTCTGTCCTGGGGAGGGGGGACAGGAGGTGCAGGACGATCCAGACCACATTGTAGTAATAAAAAAAAAAGCACAGCAGTGTGCACATTTATTAGAACGCCACGTTGCTTCTGCAGTTGTGATTTCATGAAATCAAACCACTCTCACTGAAAATCTTGGAAAATTGTCAAATTAGGTGCATTCATTAATTTAATTGATGACTTTCATAGGCCACACATGCAACTGATTTAAAATAGCAAGAGAAAAGGAACACAGCCACAAATGGTAAAATGCAGGAGACTTTTTAGAAGATTAAGATGCCTAATTAAAGCACAAAAGTGGCCTAACATTTTCACACACAAGTGCCTATTGCTTCTATATCACTGATTACTGAGCGGAAATGTAAATTCTCACCCCCAGAGGTGTTCATGCAGGCAGGTATATGAAGCATATAAATGACACATCTTGAGGTGTTCTGATAAATTTGCACACAACTGTATGTGTCAAAAGATCAGTGCTGCTTCTGGGATTTTGGTGAGGTTAAGATCTCAACACAGATTAACTGAGCAGCAGGTTCACTCACACTAATTGGATTGTGCTCAGATCTCAGAAAGATCTACAGCTCTGGCCTGAAGTGTTCCGGTAGACTCTTGCAATTTTTCTTTGATTACATGATAAATAGAAGATATCAATTATGTTCATATAGCCTCAGTCTTAAAATTCTAGGTGATGCAAAACTTTTAGCCATAGCTGTGCAAGTAGTATGTACTGTATAAATATTTATAATAATCCCCAGCCCTTTATACAGTATGCAGTAGATCAGGTTATTGTCAGTACTCTGCTGCTAAACTCTTATTACTGTGATCCAGCACTGTCCTAAGCTCCTGGTGAATGGATTTTCAAATAACCGGAGGGGGAAAAAAAAGATTACAGATTGAGCAAAAAGGAATGAAAGGAAAACTTCAATAGTTTGGCATAAGTGGGACACAGAGAGATATGGCAGCAGAAGAATTAAGGCATTATAATAGCCTTTCAAGTGAAGAGGCTGTTGGAACAAAGCTTAAAGCAATCATTTTTCAGGCTGATACAGAATTGCTGTCAGTATTTCCTGTTGCATGCCATCAGAGCATACGAAAGCATTGTGTGCGCACAGGGTTGCTCTTGTAAAAAAGTGTAATAGTGGACTTTTCCCTCAATGCTTTTTCTGTAGTTATAATATGCATTTGTTTGCCTTTTAAAAATATGCTTTATTATACCTCTCTGGGCTTTACGATGCTTATCTATGCTTTACCGTGCTTCCACTGTGCTTTATTACACTTTGCCATGCTTTTACCAAAAAAGAGCTCTGTTGACATTGTATTGCACTGTGTTGTACTGTATAGTATTGTACAGTAAAGATTACACAAGGGCTTTGGTCTGAGAATGAGGTTCCAGTAATAGCAACCACACACTGTCATCTGCATCGCAGCCTAACTGGGTGCTGTGGAATGGGCTGGAGAGAGGGTGAATGGGAGCTTTATATTGCAGACAAGGCCGTGACAAAGGACTGGCTGTAAAAGGGGCCAGTGTGTCCACAAGCAGTGCCGCAGAGATGAAGCAGGCTGCTCTTCAGCAAAGACATTCACTTGAGGGCCTGCTGTCCCTCCCATTAAATCAGAAACACCCCCAGCAGCCGCCTGGCCGTCCTGTACCGTGCAGAGCGACTGTCCCGCGGTCCAACGTGCACGTGGAGGGCCCCCTTACCCAAATGTGACGAAACCTGCGATGTTAATCTGGGGGTATGGGGAGGAACTTGTCCTGTCTGTCTGTCACATTTACATTTTCATGCATGCGGCGCATGTAGGTCAGGGGTGTCCAATCACGGTCCTGGAGGCCATTCCAATCCGGGTTCAACAGATAAAATGAGATCATGAACTACTTCAGAGTCTGCATGGAGGTTTCACGGGTTCAATTAAACAATTTAGAACAGGGTTGGAACAAAGACCAGGAGTGGAAGGGCTGGCTTTCGCTGTAATTATGTAATTATGAGAGCAGGTTAACGATGCTGTTAAGATAATTGCGCTAATCGATTTGAATAGCGGACACTGTTTGTTACATTAGCTGTGATGTGCAAACGCTGGCTTTCTCCACAGTCGGTTCTTCGTTTTAGTTTTGCTCCCTGGCTCAGGGAAGAGTGCAGCTGCCACTTGTGAGTAGAAGAGCTTAGCCTCCCCCCCCCACCTTCCTGTATCAATGCCCTGTAATAATAACACAGTAATTCAATAAGAAGGATGTAGCTGTACACTCACAGCAGGAAAGCCAGATCAATGTGCCAGGGCTGCCTCATGCACCTGTCATATTCCCCAGGCTTCTCACACTGTATCCGCAGGGCGAGGCGAGGCCCCACAGTTAAAGCTACAGCGCAGATCAGTGTTGCTCCAAACCCTAGGATTACATTAGAATCACGATGCACTTGTCTTTTTAGCAGTCCAACCCCTTAGTTTCTTCTTTTCTCAGAAGCGGAACCTTTTATCTTGCCTTGTCAGAGCAGTAGAAATTGGAAAACCATTTTACAAACGAAAGAAAAAAAGACTGACAAAGACTGCTGTGTGAAGCTACGAATACCCTATTCACACAATCTGAAAACGTGATTGTGAGTTTCCTGACAGCAAAGCATGGCAACTGAAAACCATCTTTAACCCATTAAGTGCCATTGCCCTCATTTCCCTGTTATTTACCTTTTTAACTATATTGTAATGGTAACTTACTCCCAGTTTTGTTAATTGCAAAGGTTAAGTCTAAATGTAGCTGTTAATTCTGCAAATATAGCCCTTCAGGTGCTTTTATGACGCCTCCCCACAGTGATGATGAAGCTCCATTTTCTGTGTGTTGAGCTTCATAGCCGGTGTGATATTTCACTGCTCTGATTACGGGCACGTCTAACTTGACTCCTCAAAACAGTTTTTAGCCAAAAATTCGGTACTCGACGTGTTAATCTAATGGAGAGCCGTAGAGCATGTTTTGAAATCAAAGCGCGCGTTTGCCGCAACATGTGTTTCTTTCAAAACTGCACATTTTGAGACAAAACGCAGCCAGTGGGTTTATGGAAGCATTTTGTTAAGTGCAATCACTTTGAAAGCAGAAGGAATAAAGAGAATGTTTTCACAGCCCTCCCTGTCCCCTTTGCAGGGCTCTGCTGGAAACGAGAAGCCTGTGGAACTGAATGAAACTGAATGAAAGGCTGCTTTGTGTAGAGCTGGGCTCAGCTGCTCATGATTTGATACACTGCGGCACAGAGAGGAATGACCCACAACGAGAGGGAGAGAAGAATGAATACACTAGTGCAATACTGGCAGTGTAGCTCCCACCCTTTAAAATGCGTGTTATAAACTCATTGCATGTTACACCCTCTTCAATCACTAATATTAAAGGGTACATGAGGACCTTTCTATTGTGGTACATGCTCCCATGTGTTGCTACAACTGTTTACGTAAGGTGTATGTGCTTTTAAATTTTTTTTTTTAACAGTTTGACCACTTTTTTAAACTTTTTAAAATTGCATTCCCTGCCTCAAGATGGCTTCCCATGTACCCGCATGGACTTCTCAGAACTACATTTCCCATCTTCCTCCTGCTCACATATGTAACTGAAATGGATGTACCAGTTAGCAGGAGGATGATGGGAAATGTAAAACAGTGGTCAAAATGTTAAAAAAAAAAATGTAAGGAATACACACACCTCACGTAAAAACAGTTGTAGCAACACGTGGGAACATGTAACACAATAAAATAAAAAGGTCCTTATGTGCCCTTTTAAGAAATGTTAAAACTGTTTTTGTGAACTCCACAGGGTTCGAGAAGTTGCCCTGCCAAAACACATGTGTGTTGTAAAGTAGGTATATAGATAGGAAACTTAACATGGATCAATCACACACGCAGTGACTGATGGTATTATACAAGGTGTGCAGTCCACTAGTAATACAAATACTACACTACAGTGTTTCTCACAGTATGGACAGTAGAGGAGAAATCTATACATTGTGCTTTGGGTTGCCAGAATTCCAGAGAGAAAAACTTAGCACACTGCTGCTGTTTTGAATACAAGAGTAAAACTGGGACGATTTGAACAATTTTACTGTTTCTGATCGGGACAGAAAGTGAAGGCTGAAAACTGTGACTGTCACAGGTTCCGCGGGATGTCTGGTATCATTCATTCTGCTGGCGTGATAGAGGAGGATGTTATACAAGGGATAACTGCCATACTCTATTCCTTATAAAAGTGTCCCATTGTAAAATAAGTCTAATAAAGCATAGCAAAAGCACTGTGAAGCAAAGGCAATCATTGTAACGCCCAGAGAAGCAGGGAAAAGCTTAAATAAACATGGTAAAGCAGGGTAAACTATGGTAAATGGTATAACCATGGCAAAGTCATGGGGAAAACATCAAAGCTGGCATGCAAATTACTGGAAATGGATTCATGCATGCGTTATGCAAGGTAATATATAACAGCTGCATCTCCCTGATGCCAGTTTGGTTCAAATATATATTGTATTAGATGCCTAGTTGATGTATTTTTTAATGTGGGGGAGAGAAAACAAAAACAAGAAGTCCTTCCAAAAGTGAAAGTAAATCTCCCTGTCACAAGGACACAGGGGTAGCTTGGCGGGTCTCTGTGGGAGTGTTGGCCCTCTTCCCTCCCAGCTGAACTGCATGCCGATGCAGGCCTATCCTAAACAATAACCCCTCTGTCTCTGCGCTCCCCTCTCTCTCTCTCTCCAATCTGCTCTCTTTTCTCCGGGAGATCAATGGGCTGTGCCTTCGGGGTGAGTGGGTGCGGGGTGCAGCTCTCACTCCCACGCCTGACCAGGGCTCTGCAAGACGAGATCAAACGCAGCCCTTCTGAGACCCTGCTCTGTAGCACTGTGCATTGTGTGCGCTTTGTAGTGACCCAGAACGAATATCCTGTAACCAATCACAGCGCAGACAAAACTCCAGTACCTCTTATCCTGTGTACAGATGTTATCCCGTGCAACACCACACCCAATTCCAATATTCCCCAAAAATTGCAACTTTCTCCGGCTTTGTTTTTAATAAACATTCTCACCACCACACAGCACTTGTCGGTCTACACGCGTTAACTGTGGCAGTAGATTCTGGACTGAACCATTTCAAAACCGGGGGAGGTGGGGGGATATAAGTAGTTTACAAAAATAAAAATGTTTTATTGTCCCGAGTCCAGTCTTCATGTGCGTGATTTATAGTAAGTTAATCCGTGGGGTGTAGGGAGCCTCTTCCTGTAGAAGGGAGGTCATTTCACACAGTTTGAGTATTCGAAGTGCTCACCTTCGCTCTGCAGTCCTCTCGCCCAAACTGCACGCTATGACATCTCATACAAGAAGAGACACCCCACACACGTCGCATTAACTTATAGAGAGACTCGTTACAGGTGTGAAATATGACAGGTATTTCAGCTAATGTATTTCCACAGCATGATTGTAGGTGTTCCTTTGGCTGCCTCTGTCCATGTTGAGAGTGCATTACTCATGCACGCTTTGCTGTGTCAGGACGGAGCACAAGGAGGTGAAGTGACTTGCTCTGGGTCCCACACAGTGAGGCAGTGGCTGAGCTGGGGTTGAACTGGGAAACCTCCTGGTAACAAGCCCCTTTCTTTAACCACTGGACCACCAAGCCTCCTATGATTGGAATCATGTCTAATTTTTAAGTGCATATGGTACACCAGTGTGTAACCTTTAACCTCCCCCCCATTAGCAATACCCTAGTGCAGAGGTGCACAATTCCGGTCCTGGAGGGCTGGATCCCTCCTGGCTTTTGTTCCAACTGTGTTCTAAATTACTTAATTAGACCAATAATTGGTAATAATTGGTCCAATTAAGTAATTTAGGGCAAGGTTGGAACAAAAGCCAGGAGGGACACCGGCCCTCCAGGACCGGAATTGTGCACCCCTGCCCTAGTGTATGTGAACACAGCAGCGTGCATGTGTATTAGATTAGAGCACCCCATTGCTTCTGTAGTTTTGATTTGTTGTGCATATGAAATCAAACCACTGGAACTGGAAATCTTGGGAAAATCGTCAAAATAGGAACATTAGTCATACTCTAATTTAATTGATGACTTGAATAGACCACACATACAATTAATTAAAAACAGTAAGAGAAAAGGAACACACAAATGGTAAAATGCATGAGAGTTCTTAGAAATTATTTAAGATGCCTAAGGCACAAAGTGTTCTAACATTTTCACCCAAGTGCCTGTTGTTTCTATATCGCTGATTACTGAGCGGAAATTGAAATTCTCACAGCCAGAGGTTTTCATGCAGGTAAGTATATAAAGGATATAAATGACACATCTTGAGGTGTTCTGATGAACGTGCACACTGCTTTAATAGGCAAGCCAAGTCACATGACTCCCATCTCATGCACACCTGTCTGATTCACTCATTAGTCCTCTTGATGCAATGGAAAGAGCATTAGGAACTGGTATTACCAACTGGTTCTTTAAGAAGGCTGAAAATGCTCACGAAGACCGAATATGACTGTGGACACAAACACAAACAAAGCTCTTCCCGGAATGGCATACAGTGAAGCAGCTTCTTATTAAATAATTAGATAAATGCATTACCTCTTATGTAATAATGTGTCGCTAGAAGTTCAGTATACAAATATTGTGTTTTTGTGGTCACGTGTCAAACAAACAACGTGTTTCACAGCTACAAATTGAGTTTTCTCTTAACAAACCTGGACCGAGATGGTTGCCTTAGTTAAGATAGTGAGATTAAGAAGTATTGACCTGTATCACTCCATCGTTACAGTAAGTTCTTGTGTTGTAGAATTCACTGGTGTTTTGCTGGTTTATTAAAGGCCCATAATAGCGTGTAAGGATTGCGCTGTAAATAAAAGTTCACTGCAAACTGGGCAGAGACTAAAAAGTTCCGCTGAAATAATCAATCTGACGCCAGAACGGCCAGATAACCTCATGCTTTGCACAGCTGCATTCAAAATCATTGTTTTGTGCATCTAATCTTGCCATTGACTCTTTTACAGTCTTCCTCTGTTATAATCTGGGTAACAGAAACTGTCGGATTGGATTGCAATAGCAGTAGCGCACTGTCGCTTTAATGAAGCCGCCCGCGTGACTCCGAAGCAGGAAGTTAGCAGCAGAGATCAGGCCATGTGTGAGGAAATGAGAGAGGGAAGCAGTTTAGGGGTCTGGTGGCAGACAGGGCTTAAAGGTGCAGTGTCCCTCACAGTGTGCGCAGTTCAAGACTGTTGAAAATGCCTCTTTTCATGTCCTTTAAATGGCTACGTTTGACAGCCTGTTGCAATATACAGTAAATAAACGTACTTAATTACAGAAAGAGCACTTATTATTTTTACCATACTAAATTAACTATACCTTATTGTTAGGTCTTGTGTTGTCAATGCCCTTATTAAAGTTTGCCCTGGTATTTTTGCACAGTATTTTACCCTGCTTTTCCCATGGTTATACTATGCATTTACCATAGTTTACCATGTCTATACCTCGCTTTTCTTTACCATGCTCACCTATGTTTTACCATGCTTTCACTGTGCTTTATTACACTTTGCTGTGCCTTACTACAGTAACTTTCGTAAGGGCTTCTAAGCAGTAATACTGGTATCTGCTCTGCTGTCGTGTGCATCACTCTCTCAGCACACCCCTGTAAATTGTTGACAACCTCTTTGCTGTCTAGTCGCATCATTTCTTAGATTTTCTGTGTTTGTGTTGTTTGGGTTTAGGTTTTATAAGCAGATAGCAGATGGCACATGCTGGAAATACCAGTGCTGTAAAAACCAAAGACTGTGTAAAAGGTACAGCAGGGTGCAAATGCATTCGAACACCTCAAGATATGTAATTTATATTCTTTATATAGCTGCCTGCATGAAAACCTCTGAGTGTGTGAATTTCAATTTCCGCTCAGTAATCAGCGATATAGAAACAATTGGCACTCGTGTGTGAAAATGTTAGACCACTTTGTGGTTTTAATCAGGCTAAACAACTTCTAAAAAGTCTCATGTATTTTAACATGTGTGGCTGTGTGTTCCTTTGATCTTATTATTTTAAATTAATTGCACATGTGGCTTATTACAGTCATCAATTAAATGAGACAATCGCTAATTTGTCTATTTTGACACTTCCAAGATTTTCAGTTCCAGTGGTTTGATTTCATACGCACAACAAATCAAAACTACAGAAGCAATGGGCTGCTCTAATACATGTGCACACTGCTGTACATTGGTGATTCCATTATGAAACACTTTCATCTGACAGACCTAAAGATGTGGCAGTTCTGCTGTTCTGCACACAGCACAGGGTTAAGAGCACTGTCGCTGGCCCTTTAAGACCTGGAGCAGCGCTCTTCAGCTCTGGTGATTGAATGTGGTTAGGGCTGGACGCTCCGTAGTTTTTACCTGATCAAAGCAACGAAACGCCATGAAGCCGAGAAGATAGGACCCTCAATGCTATGGATGGGGATTGTTGTGAGTGTAGGTACCCCGTTTTTTTTCATTTGTCTTTGAGAGAGAGAGAGAGGCAGAGTATCCCATTACACTGTTTTTGGTTAATCACACCACCTATGCAGTTTGCTGGCAGGAAGTGCTTTGCTGTAAATAATGCAATTCAGGGAGCTCAGATGCTGCCTGTACAAACTATTTATTCATAAATATATTATTATTATTTGTTATTTAGCAGACGCCTTTACCCAAGGCGATTTACAGAGACTAGGGTGTGTGAACTATGCATCAGCTGCAGAGTCACTGCAAGTGCATCTCAGCCAAAAGACAGAGCACAAGGAGGTTAAGTGACTTGCTCAGGGTCACACAATGGCTGAAGTGGGATTTGAACCGGGGACGTCCTGGTTACAAGCCCGTTTCTTTAACCACTGGACCACACACAGCATGCATTTGCTTTCACATTCCAGATTATCATCTCTGTTTGTTAAAGAAATGGGTATGGCAGTAACGTGCCAGGAATGCTATTTTGGTGTTTTTGGGATATGTTGATTATACAGAGAAGCACCAGTATTGGAGTATTGGTGTGCATAATTGCCTTGCAGTGACCTGGGGGGATTCATCGGATTTTGAACCCAGAGCAGGTTTGGAACCAAGAAGAACATTCCAAAGATTTGCCCAAGGGTTGCAGATCTGCTGTGGAATGAAATGTGGAGTGCAGGGGTGGTGAATGGTTTTGCGTTAGTGGAATTTGCGCTGTGAAGACACTTCTGCAGGTGTGAAGACTGAGTATGGAACAGGACAGGTGTACTGAACCTGAGGGTTAATGTATAATGCTATGACTGTTGTTTCCCCTTCTAAAAGTTTACCATGATAAATTAGCATGGTGAATTTCCAGTTTTCCCATGCGTTGTACTATGTGTTTACCATAGCTTACCGTGGTTTGCCATGCTTTTTCATATGCTTTATACCTGTCTGTGCTCTACAATGCTTGCCGATGCTTTACCATGCTTTCACTGTGCTTTATTATATTTTGCTATGCTTTTACTGTGGTAAACTTTTATAAGGGTTACTCAATTACTCAAGCAAAAGGAGTTATCAAGCCAAGCCCCCAAACACAATGTACTGTACATTAGTGTGATCACTAAACAAACTCAGTTCAGCACCATTGTCAGCCACTGCTTGTATTGAAAGAGGCCCAGGACTGAATGGCACGCAGGCAGGTCATGATTGAGGTCTGTCTGTCTGTCTGTCTCTCACTCTCTCTCTCTCATGGCTGTGCTCTCCTAGCCCCAAAAGTATCTGTAAGAAAACAACGTAATTTAATTAGTTTCGAACTCCTGAGGTCTGTGTGCTGAGTTATCTGTTTCAAATGGACTGGCTGTGAGACCCCATTACCGCTCTGAATGCTGCACTAATTCATAGCGCAGCATCGATCTGGAGTCTATCAAGGTAGTAACTTGTACAGCAATAACACTGAGCATGTTGTTTAGAGTCTCAAGCGTCTAACATTTCAGTGCTTCCCTCTATTCAATTATTAGTTCTTAGTACCAACTTCCTGCTTTGTTTGTTGAGACTGCTGACGAGTAATTCACAGCTTTAACTTTTAACAGTGACTTCCCTGTAATATAACCTGTATGCTGGACGTGGCGTTTTCATGTTCGAATACCCTTTCAAAATTGAAACAAATGTTATTTTGAATTAGCTGCAAAGTGTGATCCATACCCTATTAAGGTAATTACAGTACCCCCTCAAAATCATATTAAAGAAAGGAGAGGAATGCTGTTCTGTACAGAAGTTTTTTTTTTTCGTGCATCAGCTTCCTTTGTAGGATATCTGGGTCGTATGCAGTGGTGTGTATATTAGAACTCCTCAAGATGTGTCATTTATATCCTTTATATAGCTACCTGCATGAAAACCTCAGGGTGTGAGAATTTACATTTCCGGTCAGTAATCAGCAAACAGTAGTCACTCATGTGTGAAAATGTCAGACCACTTTGTGCTTTAATTAGGCATCTTAAACAACTTCTAAAAAGTCTCCTGCATTTTACCATGTGTGACTGTGTGTTCCTTTTCTCTTTACTATTTTAAATGAATTGCAAGTGCGTCCTATTAATGTCATCAATTAAATTAGACAATCACACATTTGCCTATTTCGACAGTTTTTCAAGATTTTCAGTTCCAGTGGTGTGATTTCATAAGCACAACAAATCAAAACTACAGAAGCCACGGGGTGTTGTAATGCATGTGCACACTCCTGTATACACAGCAATATACAATATATACAGTAAATTCTGTTACATGTCACCATTTTTGCCACCGAATACATTTCAAGCAGTGTTTGCTCATTAACTCGAGTATGAAAACTTTCTGGTAATTGAGTAACATTTCAGCAAAAAAAGAACAGCCTGCCATGATCAAATCAATAAAGAACAGACTTCGGAGAATAACCTACTTCCTTCCCCCTCCCCCCATTTTATAAAGCCGTTGCTAAATCTGGGTGTTTAAAAGGAGGTTCAAACTTGCTGCTCATGGTATCAGGAAGGAAGTTGTGTAGCTAGCCTAGTTTGCACAGAATCCCCCTGTCTCTCTCTCTCTGTATTGAGATTAGCTAGAACAGGAAACACAGGGGTGGGGTCCAGCTATAGGAGACACCAGTACTGTCAGTTTTCCAACCGATAGCAGAATCCGGGGGAAAAAAACAGCGGGATTTCCCAGGATGTCAAGCGAGGCTCCGTCCGCTGAATCCCAAAGCAAGTTATTCACGGATCAGGGAGATACCGCGTCAGAACACGAGCATGAGAGCGAGGTATCAGCCTGGGCCTGTTTTTATAGCGGGTTTATAACTGTGTCAGTCTGTCTGTCTGTCTTTTCATCGTATGTTTCCTTTTGAGCTTCGAGAAGGGGGGCTTAAAACTTGCGTGAAAATATCACATTTAAAAACCTGAGACGTATTTTCAGTTTGTTTATTGAATTAGGTGAACGAAGTTCGGTTTGATTTGGATACGTGCGCTTTGATGACGCAACTTCGTGGTGTTTGGGTTTTCTTAACAGAAGACGTTTGTCCCTCTCTCTGTAGCCTCTGTCTTGGTTTTTATTTTATTATTATTTTTTTTATTTTTTTAATTTCTCCTTTTAAGTGACGGGTGTTAAATTGTGGTTTTACTTGGGCGACGCATTGCTCCCAAGTTTTAAATACTGTTTACTGGGAGTTTACTGCCTTACAAATAGAGTTGAAACGTTTCCTAAGCATTAAAAGTTTAACGTTTTACTAAACGTTTAATCGGTGTTAAGAGATTTGCAGGGCAAATATAACTTGTAGTGTTTATACCGCAGTAGTATGTGCACAGTGTATGGCGACTGGTTTTTAGATCAGGCATTATTTTGAGTGGCATAAATAAGTGTTTCATTAACATGCATATAACCATTTGCTGGAGTTTAGTGACATGTTAATAAGCAGGCAGTCGATATGCCATGCATGTGCGTGTCTATCATTAGGCTGCCATTGGAGCTCATATTTCATATGCATGTTTTTTGAGACTTGGTAGTTTCCTGCTCCAGTAAATAAAGACCTACAAAGTCTGGTATGTAAAGCTACTAATGCCCTATTCACACGATCATCGCAAGTTGAAATCGTGATTCTGAATGGCAATCGTGGGGTTTAAATGCGCATTACTGAGGTGGTGTGGATAGCTGAGAGAATAATATCGCTAACGCTACATACCAGTCTGTGTACGTCTGTTTGTTTTTCTTTTTCAGGAAACTATTTATTGCAGATCATAACCATTCATTGTTTTCACCAAAACATGTTAAATCTACAAAAATGACCATCTAATACATATATATATATAAAAAATGACTGTGTTAATACATAATCGGGACTAAGTGGGATGTTTAAACACACAATCAGAATTATAAACAAGTAATCCATAGGCTTGTTTAATTTATTTTTGAATGGAGCAAACACAACCTGTTTGCTCTGTAACCAGAAGGTCCCCGGTTCAAATCCCAGCTCAGCCACTGACTCATTGCGTGACCCTGAGCAAGTCACTTAACCTCCTTGTGCTCCGTCTTTCGGATGAGATGTAATTGTAAGTGACTCTGCAGCTGATGCATAGTTCACACACCGAGTCTCTGTAAGTCGCCTTGGGTAAAGGCGTCTGCTAAATAATATTAATAATAAATAATATTAATAATAATATATTAATAACCTAACGAGTGACTCTGCTGTTAACTTGCTGAGCGCACTGCTATGGTTTTGTACTTTCAACACACAAAAAAAATGGAATTCAACAGCAAAACCTGGATGATTTAACAAATGCACCTTTTGTAACCGAGACAAAAAAATGAAGGCTGAAAACACGCTCCGTCCCAGTTTCCCCCAGTTCCAGCTCGCTGTGAATACTCTGTGAAATATGCAGAGTCCCCAAGCTGATCGTTGTTTTTTTTTTTTTTTTTTTACTTGTTTCAAACCCACTCTTGCACCACAGCAGTGTTCATTCTCCTCATGGAAATAACCCTCAGCACCTCTTAAGCACTGAGATTGTTTTGCTTCTCAGTTTAAAAAGCAGAGTTTTTTTCTGTTACTAAGGCTGAAGAGTTGACGCTTTTGGAAAACAAAACAAAAAAAAAACAACGTCCCATTGTCTTTGTCACTCCGTCTACAGTGTTCACCTTGTCGACCCCGTTCATTAACAGCCTGAAGGCTGCTGTAGAGACACACTCAACACCTTGAGAATGGAGGTTCTTCACAAGTCCGTAACTCTGAAAATGAGTTTTCAGTGGTTTTAATAAATGTGGACACCTGCTATCTACATCCTCAATCTGGTGATCAATGATACAAGGATACAGCACATTAACATTAATGCAATACTCATATTGGTATGGTTTGAAAGGCTTTAAAATCGTACTATAGGCGGGGAAAAATGCAAAATTGAACTTACTATTCAGATTGTAACTGTAGCAAAAACACAGATTTAAACATCCAGGAAAAGCTGGGTTAACGTCATAAAGATTGATTGCTGAAGATACTGCTGATGCCGTTGCAGAAGTAACAGGGAGCTCATGGCAATATTCATTGGTTGTTTCAGACAATGGAGGTATTGGAAATAGACAATGCGAGGTGTAGGTTGTAAGTAGGAGTGTGCTGATATTCGTACTCATAAGTGCCTTTAAGAAGTAGACCTGCTTTATGAAAATGGTTTATGGCCTGGGTACGACAATAGAAATGTCAGAGAGGAAAATTTACTTCCAGTCGGCTTTTAAAACACTCAGTGAGAGAGGGACAGACAGAGAGAGGGACGGAGCGGGGGTAAATGTGGGCGGTAACGCCAGCCTGGAGGTCAGAGGTCACCGGGCCACATGGTAGCGCTGCTGTCAGCTGTCACGAGACCTGTCAGAACAGGAAACAGGAAGGGGTGCTTTCCGCTCCACAAGAGTCACTGCGACACCGGGAGAGCGCCTGTCGGCTTGTCTTTTTATTACTTTTCTTTCTGCTGTTGCATTTGGAGCTGAGCTGCTTCCTGGCTGTCTGTGGGGGGGATTCTAGGCAAGTGTTGTGCAACTCCCCAGAGCAAAACGTGTTTACTATTGCCAGGGTAGCAGATACACAAGTAAACGTACTTCAAAGATCTTCAGCCTCCCACATTGCAGTACTATTGAGATCACCCTTCTATACTTTATGCTACATCAGCTGTTTCCTGTCAAATTACACCTTGGTAAAAGCGCGGCAACGTGTGGTAAAGCAAAGCAGTGGGATGGTGGAAGCCTGGTATAACCCAGCCTAGCATGGTGCATCTCAGATGGGTATTGCATTGTGAAATACCTGGTTAATCATAGTAAAGGGTGGCATTGGATGAGCATAGTAAGCTGCAAATTCGCTGGTAAGGTTTCCTAGAAGGAAGTTTCCTCTCTCCTCCTTACTAAACAGACATGCTCCTGTGACTACCTACAGCAGCAGGAGGTTATTAATGGCATACGCATGGAGGCAGCTGACCATTGGATCGTTAGTTTGACCTAAAAGCTTTGTTCCTCTTCGCATTGCTGAAGATTTCTTGTGTGATTTAGCTCAGGGAAGCAAACTCGTGTCTTGTTTTTTGTACACTGCGAGAGCTTCTTACTGGAATGCACTGTACAGGAAATGCATACAGGGCTGATGTTTTGTGGTAACGGCCTTTGCAGATGTGAATGAGATAGCTGGAACCTCTCTTCACTTTTATTGAAACATTAGTTTAAGGAAGACAGTTATGACCCATATAGCTGCTCTGAATTGGTCAGACTGTATTCCAGATTGGCACACTGCCTTCAAAATCTGCCCTACTGTATGCATAGTTAATGCATGTAAAATGCGTGGTAATGCACAGGCAAGGATGGAAACTGCAAAATTACTGTGCAGGTTTTCCAGGGTCAACTTCTATAAGGGTTGTGTAGGACCCGTGTCTAATATTGGGTTTGGTCACCGTGGTGCACCTTATCACAGCCTTACAGTAACCCCTTCAGGTACACAAGGAATTAAGCGCATGTTCAAACGGTTTCTTCCTAAAACCCATTTGAGAGCGACTCAAGTATCACGAGGAGGAAACTGACCATCTGGATGACCGGATCCAACCTGTCTACATTTTAAACCCTGTTTCGTGCACCTCATTGCAAAAACAAGAAAGTTGGCATCATTTTTGTTTGTGGGACACATATGCCCCTTGTACCTTTTAAAGGATTAACGCGATGCGGTATAGACGCCACAAGGTGCTGGAAGGTGTCTTGAGAGATGCTAGTCCAGTCATCCATTAATATTTGAAGCAACTGGTGCAGACAGGTAGGCAGAACACTAATGTGTTATTCTAGGGACTGTAGTGTTTCAAAAGATGTTAATCCATTCCGTCATTAATAGGACGACAAATGTGTCGTTCAAGTTCATCCCAGACTTGCTCAATTGCATTGAGATCCAGGGTGTGGTTGCCGTGGAAGATGTCTGGAGTGCCTGCCACGCTCTTCAAACCGTTCACACACAATTCTGGCTCGGTGGATGGGTGCATTATCGTCTTGAAAGTCACAGAGCCATCGGTGCAAGTGCAGCATTGCTGGGTGGAAAAACAAGGGTAGACAGCCTTAAAAAAAAAAAAAAAAAAAAAAAGTGGCTAGACAGTGTTTATATTTAACAAACGGGGAGTTTCAGTTCTACTGTATGTTAATTCACCTTCCCCAGAAAAAAAAAAACAGTCTTTTAAAACAAGCAGAAAATCACATCAGCAAAAAATAGCTCCAGCTTGTGTTAGACGTTGACCTGTCACCGCCAGGCTCAGACAGGAAGTGAGCTGCGCGAGACTCGGTTTTGTTTACTTCCTGCCTGGTTATGTAGGTGGCATTACGAAGCCTTGCCGCGTTGTGCCAGAAACTCGATGACCTCATAAACTGAGAGACTCTGCAGGCGCTGAGCTTGGAGCTGTACATACCAGCAGCGATATGCCAAAGATACAAAACAGATAGGGAAGGCATCGCTATGCACATGATGGTCCTGATTGATTCTTTCTGTTGCCCAAAATAGCTCTTATAAAAGTTTCCCACGGTATTTTTGCACAGTATTTTTACAGTTTTACCATGATTTTCCCTTGGTCATACTATGCATTTATCATAGTTTGCCATGGATTGCCATGTTTATTATTGTTCTTTACCATACCTCGCTATTTTTTTACAGTGTTTGCCTATGCTACTGTGTTTTATTGCACTTTGCTATGCTTTTACTGTTTTTATAAGGGACCTCAAGTCACAATGTCTGTGTACCTGCATTGCAAAAAAAAAAAAAAATACAATCATTTTGTTGGAGTTTTTCAGTTCTGTGTCTGCTGATTAAGAAACTGGGAAGAATGTGCAAAAGAACTTCAAGGATGCAGTGCAATTCTAGAACCTGTCTAGTTCTTGTATTCACTTGTCTAGTTCTAAGGGTGTACTGACCATTCTCGGATCCATGCAACAAGTTGCTAGTTTACAGAAAAAGCCAGATTTGCATTGTGTGCTTTCCTATTGCTGTTTATGTAAAAAAAGGATGTAAATTGGTTGAAACCTCATCTTTGTTTTGGGCCTCCTACTTAAACAAAAGCTGATAGTTTGCACACTTCCCTTGTTTGCAAAATGCTGAGCAGTGTCGGTTCCGCTTTAGAACAGGTGCCTGTTCATTATGAAGTGCTGGATTGATGTGGAGCAAGCGTGGAGGCTTGCTTCAGTGCAGTTCAATCGGAAGTCTTCAATTGGTCCAGTTAGGAAGTTTGTAAGTTGAGTTGATGTGGTTCAGTCAGGGTTTAAAGATCACAAGAGCATTGCCAGCAATGCAGGGCAAGCCAAATTATCATTTAGAGATCCCTCAAATTTATTCATAGAGATCTCTAAATATTTAAAGAGATCTCTAAATCATGTCCAGATGTCTCTAAATATTTTAAGATTACTCAAATACATTTAGAGATATCTCAAAGTGATTCCCAGATATCTTTAAATGCATTTTCAGGTATCTCTTAAGTCATTTAAAGATATCTCAAAATAACTTCCTGTTTGTTTTAGAGAGAGCTGTAAATCATTTTAAGATATCTCAAAATAACTCCCTGGTCATTGTGGCAAAGTGGTTTGCAGTGCGCAGCTGTAGTGGAGATGCGATTGTGAAACAGAAGACAGACAACAACGTTCACGATCAAAACAGGTTTTATTGTTATAAGCCTGGTCTGGCGACCACAAAGAATAATCCCAGGCAATGTGTATTGCACTGTTTCAAAACAACGGGTTGCAGTGCTGAAATAATAAGACAAAGTTTGTTAATAATAAACACAGTATAACACACACAAAGACACATGTTCACAAGTCCAGAGTGATTGTTATTGTGTTTATGGTGATTTACAATTGATTTGTGATTAAAGGTGCAGTGTTTTCCGTGTTTAGTGCTGGCCTGTAGCGACAGCTCTGGATCATGTTAGCTGTTTAATAATAACAAACAAGTAGATTTTTAGACACGACAAAACCAACAAAACAGTCACGGTATTTCCACAGTACATCCTTCCGGTTCAGCTTAACCATAACAAAGGAACAGAGCACCTCGCTATGTCCCCTTTTGTACCATCAGTCACGCCCCCTTGGTTAGCGAGTGCACCGCTCCTCCAATCCGCGGCTACCACATTGCTTCCCTTCCGGGTCGATGACTTGGTGTACCATAGCTCCGCCCCCTTTCTAGATGGCTGACTTCCACCTAACCCTGGGAATGAATTGTCAGGCCATCCAGTCCAGGGCACTCTGTTCCCATCACACAGCGCCCTCACAGGTCGGGAGGGAGATTTATAACCAAGATTCATTCTTTCTCTGTCTCATCATTTAGAGATATGTCTAAATGGACAGGAAGTCTGTTCAAAACATAGAGCATTTTCACAGGAAGTCCATTGAGAGATCTGTAAATCCATTTGAGATCTCTCTGTTTTGGTTTTTAGATACCTCAAAAGTGAAATGAAGATATCTATCTTCCAAAGGGTTTATTTACACATAGCTCATATTCATTTAAATATATCTGCAAATGGTTTTAAGGTGTCTCAAATATTTCAAGATATCTTAAAATGCAATTTGAGATATCTGTAAATGATCGTTTGGCTTGACCTAGCAGTGTATACAGACGTGGCAGATCTTATTGAATGTTTTTAGAACGATGTTAGAATGCAGTCCTGCTTGCAGCTGAGGTTGAGAACCAGTGATCCAGAGAAGCACTGTATATCGAAGGCTCCAGTGTTGAATCTGCAGTTTTGGTGGCTAATGTCTATATTTCTACTACACTGAAGGTAGTTTCAGCCAATCGCAAAGTCACAAAACCATGTAAATGTATCCTCTACTGTATAGTTATACTGCTCAACATGTAATTATGCAGTTATACTGCAGCCACTGATAAAAACCTGTAGTTAGAAGCGTGGATGTGCCCTGGTTCAGTTCAAACACAGCAATCCTTGCTTTCGTATTACCTCATTTGTAACCTGAGTAGGCCACTGTGCCTGCACTGGCCCAGTCTCCACTGAGCTCACAACCCCTGCCCTTTCTAAAAGCACACAGACAGAAGGAACCATGAGCGTCAGTATCCAAGCTGATGCATGAATGAAGACACTGCTATTTTGTACCATGACAATTTTACAGTTTCTGACTGGGACAAAAAATTGAGGCTGAAAACTTGGACACTCCCAGTTTGATTAAGGCCTGATTTATTTATTTTTTCACGGCTAACACAGATTTCATGAAATGTATCCATTGGCGTGTAATATGAAGTTCACCGTGAAAATTCCCATTTCTGAAAGAATAGTGTAAATATACACATTTTTTGAGCTTAAAAATAATTCCAGCAATTTTCTTTACTGACGCACTAGCTGTCACGTTTAGGAACCTGGCAGACGGTTTAGTTTGCTTCCAGTAAATGCTTGAACACACTGCAGAGAGCTGCATGATTTCTTTAAAATGTCTTCAGTGAAAAAGATCGCTCTGTCCAGTACAAGGGGACATTTCACTGCCATATACAGTACATTGTTTGATAATTGTCTAAAAACTAAAGAAAAATAATCAATTTTGAATGTGACAATGCTTTTAAGATATATATAAAATAAAATAGACATTATGTTTAACCGTGAAATATCTATTTCTTAGACTGCGTGAAATAAGCCATTCTTTTACCATGAAAAAAATATAGCCCATACGATGACATGTGACTGACCCCCCCCCCCCCCCCCCGTTTCTCCAGAGTGAACCGGGCAGCCTGTCAGTCCTGGAGCAGCTGGGTCTGGACCAGAGCTCGGACTTCTCGGACACGAGCGTGCAGCAGCGCCTGGACGAGGAGAAGGAGCGCATCCGCAGGGAGATCCGCAAGGAGCTGAAGATCAAGGAGGGAGCGGAGAACCTGCGGAGAGCCACCACCGACAAGAAGAACCTGCAGAACGTGGACAACATGCTGAAGGACTCCAATCGCAAGCTGGAGGAGCTGCACTGCCAGCTGCAGGAGCTCGACGCTCACATCGTGGTGAAGGACCCCGACGACCTACGAGGTGAGGGGGGCGGGGCGGGGCGGGGGGGAGGTATAGGGTTGACACATGAGAGACCCAAAAATAATAGTGTTTTCTGATGTTAAAGCCTCGTCCTGTTTGTCTGTGCGTTGTGTTTCAGGCGCGCCCCAGTCTCCCGGCACACTGAGCCGATCCACAGCCAACAAGAACCGGATCTCAGCCCTGGAGAAGCAGCTGAACATCGAAGTCAAAGTGAAGCAGGGCGCAGAGAACATGATCCACATGTACTCCAATGGGTCCACCAAGGTACTGCAGCAACCCAGAGACAGGGCTGCCCAGCAGAGCTCTCTCTGTCAGTAGTCTGAGCCTTTAAATGATAGCCAAGTGTTAATGGTTTGCCTCTTAAATGCACAGTGAAGCACAGGCAAGGATGGTAAACTGTATGACCCGTGCCAAATATTGGGTTTGGCCACCATTGTACATCACAGCCTTATAGTAACCCCTTCAGGTACACAAGGAAAGGCGCGCTTGTTCAAATGGTTTCTTCTTAAAATACATTTGAGAGCGACTCAAGAATCACAAGGCGGAAACTGACCATTTGGATGACCAGATCCAACCTGTTAGTTCATTTTAAACCCTGTTTCGTGCACATCGTTGCAAAAACAAGAAAGGTACTATCATTTGTATTTGTGGGAGACGTGTCCCTTGTACCTTAAAGGATTAAGGACCACCAAGCTTACTGAAGCTTTCTTGGCTCAGTTGGTAGCCTGCAGTGTACAAGATGACACTCAGTAAGACTCTCAGATGGTCTGAGAGCGACTTCATGATTAATAACCCTTATAAAAGTTTGCCACGTAAGTGTAATAAGGCGCAGCATGGTAAAGAATAGGTAAGCATTGTAAAGCACAGGGAGGAGCGGTACAGCATATTAAAAAACAAACCATGGTAAACCTAACCCTTATAAAGGTTTCCAATGGTAAAAGCACAAAATAGGTAAGCTTTGCAATAAAGCAAATTAAAAACATGTCAAACCCACAGTTTGGTAAATGCATACTTTAACCATGGGGGAAATGCTAAAAGATGACATTAAGTGCTCATGAACGTTCTTGTTGTTGTTGTGGTTTCAGGATCGCAAGCTGCTCCAGACGGCTCAACAGATGCTGCAGGACAGCAAGACCAAGATTGACATCATTCGCATGCAGGTGCGCAAGGCCGTGCAGGCAGACGAGGTGCAGCTGGACTTCGAGGATGGGACGGGTAAGAGGCCAGCCTCCGTGGGAATCCAGCATCTTTTAGGAATTCTGAAATTGCTTGCTGCCTGCTAAATAATTCCATCAAGCTGTTCCCCACTTCCATTAGCTCATTGGTCTCCGATGTGCAGATTAGAACAGTTGTCTGAAGCTCATGTAACACCATGATACATCTCCTGGCAGCTTTTCAAGCAGGGAGGGGGATGTTGTCAAGCAAATTTCACGAACTAGCTCAAATAACCATACGAGCTCCAGACTGCTCACTAGCGAAAGGCCAAATCAAAGAGATGTGTTTTGAGCTTAGATTTAAAAATGCTGACAGACTCAGCATTCCGGAACGAAGATTTGGAGTTGAGTTCCACAGTGAAGGAGCTCGAAAACTGAAAGCCTGAGGGCCAGAACCATGAATAGCCTTGTAAGAGAGAAGTAGCGTTTTGAATGCAATGCTCTAGCAGCTTCAAGGCAAGCCAATGTGACCATAAAACAGGAAATACATCAAATAGACTTAGCGTGAGGAAGTATTTTTGCTACAGCATTTTGTATTCGCTGCGACCTGTTCCAAGAGGCATCAGAGAGACTAGCAAACAAGAAATTACAATGATCAACCCTAGAGGCTACAAAAGCGTGAATCCGTGTCTCAGTGTCTTAGCGTCAGTCTGGGACAGCGTAGGGCTCAACCTGGCTGTATTCATCAGGCGCCAAAAAGAAATCTTAGTAATAATAAAGCTTGTTAAGATGTCATAACTGTTCAAGTGAAGAACATTGGTTTAAAATGTCACCTGTAATCACATCAAGCCTTTCTGTTTGTGATACCTGTGTTTTATCAATAGTCAGTAGCATTTGAATCAGTACCAGTCAAGCGATTTAAATACAAAAGCAGAGACTGCTGTACATGTCTTACACACTCATCACAGAATTATGATTATTTTTTACAGGTGCAATTAGCGTGGATTTCACTATGACAGCATGGTTTTGGATTGTATGTTCCCATATAAAAGTGTATTAACGCTGTATTTTTGCAGTTTTTTTTGCAGTTTCTCATGCTTTTCCCATGGTTATACTGTGCATTTACCATAGTTTACCCTGGCTTGTCACGTTTTTTAATATGCTTTACCATACCTCGCTTTTCTTTACAATGCTTACCTCTGTTTTACCATGCTTTTACTATGCTTTATTAAACTTCCTGTGCTTATACTATGATAAACTACTGAGATTAGGAGGAGAGTCTGCAGCGTTTGTTATTTACTGTTTTATAAACTGTTGAGTTTCTGTATTTATGAAAAGCTTTTTCAGCTGCTGGTGCTGTAATCCTGTCCAAAATCAATACACTATTACTGCGCCAAAATGTGTTCCCTGAGATAATGTAAAAATCGGTGTAATGTGATGGTAAAGTGCTTAAACAGAGATTCTGAATGGCCGATGTAAAATCGAGATTGTTTTTCCCTGTGGTACAGCAAGGCTAGTGTTCTATATAGATTGCCAGAAAGTGAAGGTTGGCATCTTCAAAGTCTTAAAAGGAGTTTAACCCTATTTAACCCGAACCAATACTTTAACAGCACCAGAGAACACAATTGGAAATGAAACAGACTTGGGAGAGAGGGTCGGAGGGCCGTTCTTGGGGTGTGGAATGGGTTACCATGTTGTTGATGCTGAATCATGGGGATCCTTTAAGACCTCCTGCCCCCCTTTGCTTCCAGCGCACTTATCAAACTGTATTGCAAAGCCACAGCATATTTACAGGAATGAGGTTCGTCTATTGTGCTGTGCAATCAACAGAAAGGGATTATTTTAAAAATAGTGCTGATCAATGGCATGTCATTAAAAGAGCCTTTTTAAAACCTTTTATGCGCCATTAGCTGCCGTTCAGGGCTTGTTAAAGCCGTGGTAAATCCTGACGTTTTAAATCACAGACAGGATATTGACTGCAGTGACCAGAGACAGCTCTTACACTGGGGAGGGGAGGGGAGGGGGGGGGGGGGGTTGGCACTGGAGCAGTGTGTCCGAGCCTTCTGGGTCTCTTAATTTCTCTCTTTTGTAAAATCATTTTTATTTAATCACAGATTAAGCAGTTTGTTTTTGTTAATAATGCAAGCCATTATCCAATTAGTTTGACTGTTTTTGTTTGTTTATCCATAACTACAGGATGCAACCATAGTAGCTCTTGGAAATAATACAAAGACGTGTTTTCACAATGACTCAAATGAAGACATTGGAAAAGACTTCTAATCTGCAAAATGACTGGAGAGGGTGTCGGTGTTTGTGGACCACACAGTGCTACCATGCCTTCTCTCTGCAATAGGCTCTTAAATAAACAGACCACTGCTGGATAGTGTTCAATGTTAGATGTGTCAAACCACACAGAACCCCACCCCCTCTGCTTCGCCTCCCAGGATGGGATGTTTATCAGAGAGTTCTGTCACAGAGGAGTCTGCAGAGAAAAGCACTGCTGTCCTAATAAGGAGAGGAAAGGAGCTCCCAGGAAAGGAGTCCTCTAGTTTGTGTGTGTGTGAGTCAGTGTGTGTGTGTGTGTCAGATCTTGTAGTTAAGGAAGAGGGATAGCATTTTTCTCTCTGGACCTGTTTCCCATAGTAAAAGCATAGCAAAGTGAAACCATGGCAAAGCATAGGAAAGCATGGTAAAGCACATTAATAAACATGGCAAATCAGGGTAAACTGTGGCAAATGCATAATATAGCCATGGGAAAAGTGCAAAGAATGATGTGATAAACTTTTATAAGGGGTGTTACTGACAGAGCTGGTTTGAACGGTCCTGTGCTCTGTAACTGCATCAAGTAATACTAAAAGAAACGTAATAAATTCAATGAGACGTGTTTCGACTGCAGTCTTTCTTAATGTCTTTGAATTTCTGTGCTTCCCTGTAATCCCTGCTGTGTGTCTGCTGCAGGGAAGCTGGACCTCAGTGTGCTGGAGCTGCGAATCGAGGAGCTGCGGCATCACTACCGAGTGGAGCACGCTGTATCCGAGGGGGCCAAGAACGTGCTGAGACTGCTGGGCTCGAGCAAGACACATGACAAGAAGGCCATGTCTGAGGTGAGGACCCGGCCAGACTCACACGCGCGCAGAGAGTCCGCCACGCGCGCAGAGAGTCCGCCACGCGCGCAGAGAGTCCGCCACGCGCGCAGAGAGTCCGCCACGCGCGCAGAGAGTCCGCCACGCAGACGCGCAGAGAGTCCGCCACGCAGACGCGCAGAGAGTCCGCCACGCAGACGCGCAGAGAGTCCGCCACGCGCGCAGAGAGTCCGCCACGCGCGCAGAGAGTCCGCCACACAGACGCGCCGAGAGTCCGCCACACAGACGCGCCGAGAGTCCGCCACACAGACGCGCCGAGAGTCCGCCACACAGACGCGCCGAGAGTCCGCCACACAGACGCGCAGAGAGTCCGCCACACAGACGCGCAGAGAGTCCGCCAGTATGGCGCAGAGAGTCCGCCAGTATGGCGCAGAGAGTCCGCCACACAGACACACAGAGAGTCCGCCACACAGACGCGCAGAGAGTCCGCCACACAGACGCGCAGAGAGTCCGCCACACAGACGCGCAGAGTCCTCCAGTATGGCGCAGAGAGTCCGCCACACAGACGCGCAGAGAGTCCGCCACACAGACGCGCAGAGAGTCCGCCAGTATGGCGCAGAGAGTCCGCCAGTATGGCGCAGAGAGTCCGCCACACAGACGCGCAGAGAGTCCGCCACACAGACGCGCAGAGAGTCCGCCACACAGACGCGCAGAGAGTCCGCCACACAGACGCGCAGAGAGTCCGCCACACAGACGCGCAGAGAGTCTGCCACTCGCACAGAGAGTGGATTTTTGAGGTATTTATGTATTGATTGACTGGGTTATTGATGACTGGGTTATTTACGACTGGGTTATTGACAGCTGGGTTATTGACAGCTGGGTTATTGATTGGCTGGGTTATTGATTGCTGCATTGCCGTGTCGCTCAGGCCCAGGAGAAGCTGTACGAGTCGAGTCAGAAGCTGGACCTGCTGAAGGACTCTCTGGAGCAGCGTCTGAACGAGCTGCCCGAGGATCACCCCAAGGGCTGCCTCATCAAAGAAGAGCTGGTCATGGCCTCCTCGCCAGCCTTCAGCTCCCGCCACAGCGCCTCCTACCTGCACAACCAGTACAACACGCTGAGCAAGCCCTCCCCGCTCACAGGTACAGCAGGGGTGTTCACTCCCACCCAGCTCGCTTTCAACACACTGAGCAAGCCCTCCCCGCTCACAGGTACAGCAGGGGCGTCCACTCCCAACCAGCTCGCTTTCAACACGCTGAGCAAGCCCTCCCCGTTCACAGGTACAGCAGGGGCGTCCACTCCCAACCAGCTCGCTTTCAACACGCTGAGCAAGCCCTCCCCGTTCACAGGTACAGCAGGGGCGTCCACTCCCATCCAGCTCGCTTTCAACACGCTGAGCAAGCCCTCCCCGCTCACAGGTACAGCAAGGGCGTTCACTCCCACCACCACGATGTTCCACACCCAGCTCACTGTTTATTTATTTATTTTTTAATCTATATATTTGATCTGAATGGCTCCACTGCAGATCCACAGGCGATCTATCAGCCACAGGGGTTGCTGGTGCGCGGTGAACTGTGGATTCCACTGCCAACCTAGTGCAAACTTAATGCAAACTTACTGTACAAAAGTACCCTGGTAACCTTTTATAAGAGCAACTTATTGTAAAGCATTTTAAATAAGTTAAGCTGTTTTTATTTCTTATATTGTAACTTAAAAGGTGGTGTTATAATTTACATTCTGAAGGAAAAGTAGCTCTGGTGAAAAAGACTTGTAGCCGTTTTCAGAGTGAATGGACTGTTAGTATTTAAAGGTCTAGTGCTGTGCATTGACCCCCTGTGCTCCTCTCCCACCAGGCACACTGGAGGTGCGTCTGATGGGCTGCAGCGGTCTCCTGGAGGTGGTCCCTGGCAGGACGCGGGGCTCGACAGTGACCCTGCCCTGCTACACCCCCGCGGAGGGTCGCCCCTCGTTCATGGGGCGCAGCGGCAAGGCGCTGTACAGCCGGAGCGGCAGCCTGGGCAGCAGGAGCCCACTCAAAGCAGAGGAGCTCTCCAGTTGAGTAGCGCTCTTCACAGAGGGGAGGCGGGTATCTAAACCCCCAGTCTGGTGATTTATTACAAGGATACAGCACAGTAATGCAATACTCATATAGTTATGCGTCTAAAGTCTTTAAAACGATACTGTAAATGGAAAAAGGTTACATTTAAAGTTACCATTTTCAAATTCTAACTTATCAAAAACACAGATTGAAACGTCCAAGAAAACATTAGGCCTACTTTGGCTTGAAAAAAAGAACTGTGCTTTGTTTAAAACTAAAATGTTCCTAGTAAAATGACCTGTACTTGCTTTGAAGTGTGTGCAGGTGAGGTGAGTGCTGAGCTGAAGTACAGTAGAGTACAGCGTGTGTCTGTGTGTGCAGGTGAGGTGAGTGCTGTGCTGAAGTACAGTAGAGTACAGTGTGTGTCTGTGTGTGCAGGTGAGGTGAGTGCTGTGCTGAAGTACAGTAGAGTACAGTGTGTGTCTGTGTGTGCAGGTGAGGTGAGTGCTGTGCTGAAGTACAGTAGAGTACAGTGTGTGTCTGTGTGTGCAGGTGAGGTGAGTGCTGTGCTGAAGTACAGTAGAGTACAGTGTGTGTCTGTGTGTGCAGGTGAGGTGGGTGCTGTGCTGAAGTACAGTAGAGTACAGTGTGTGTCTGTGTGTGCAGGTGAGGTGAGTGCTGTGCTGAAGCTGGAGAACACACTGGTGGGACAGACGGCATGGAAACCAATCGGACAGCAAGCCTGGGACCACAGCTTCACTGTGGAGCTGGAGAGGGTCAGTATCTCTGTCTGTCTGTCTCTGTCAGCCTGCTGGCCTGTCTGTCTGTCTGTCTGTCTCTCTTGATGTGCCTGCCTGCCTGCCTGCCTGCCTGTCTGTCTGTCTGTCTGTCTGTCTGTCTGTCCGTCTGTCTGTCTTTATCTGTTTTACACCTTGCAAAGCTCCTGTTATGTAATGGCTAGAGCTTTCACTAGAACTCCCTCGACGTTCAGATTGTATCCACTTACTGTTATGTCCTTGTACTCTTGAAGAAGCTCTATAGCTATCACTTGTATATCTCAGATAGATGTCTATAATATGACTAACTCTCGTCTCTTTCTCTCTCTGTCTCTCTCTCTCCCCCTCCTCTCTCTCTCTCTCTCTCTCTCTCTCTCTCTTCTCTCTCTCTCTCTCTCTCTCTCTCTCTCTCTCCCCTCTCTCTCTCTCTCTCTCTCTCTCTCTCTCTCTCTCTGTGCAGTCCCGAGAGCTGGAGATCTCAGTGTACTGGAAAGACTACCGCTCGCTGTGTGCCTTAAAGTACCTCAAACTAGAAGACTTCCTGGACAATCAGAGACACGAGATCCACCTAGATCTGGAGCCCCAAGGAGTGCTGCTGGCAGAGGTAATATCAAGCACGGCACTGCACTGCATTGCATTGCACTGCATTGCACTGCGTAACATCAAGCACTGCACTGCACTCTCTCACTGTAACATTAAGCACTGCACTGCACTCTCTCACTGTAACATTAAGCACTGCACTGCACTCTCACACTGTAACATTAAGCACTGCACTGCACTCTCACACTGTGTGACATCAAGCACGGCACTGCACTCTCACACTGTGTAACATCAAGCACGGCACTGCACTCTCACACTGTAACATCAAGCACGGCACTGCACTCTTACACTGTAACATTAAGCACTGCACTGCACTCTCACACTGTGTGACATCAAGCACGGCACTGCACTCTCACACTGTGTAACATCAAGCACGGCACTGCACTCTCACACTGTAACATCAAGCACTGTACTGCACTCTCACACTGTGTAACATCAAGCACTGCACTGCACTCTCACACTGTAACATCAAGCACTGCACTGCACTCTCTCACACTGTAACATCAAGCACGGCACTGCACTGCACTCTCACACTGTGTAACATCAAGCACTGCACGGCACTCTCACACTAACATCAAGCACGGCACTGCACTCTCTCACACTGTAACATCAAGCACGGCACTGCACTCTCACACTATGTACCATCAAGCACGACACTGCACTGCACTGCACTCTCTCACACTGTATACCATCAAGCACGGCACGGCACTGCACTCTCACACTGTAACATCAAGCACTGCACTCTCTCACACTGTGTAACATCAAGCATGACACTGCACTGCGCTCTCACAGTGTGCTGTGGATCACCTCTTAGCTGCTATCTATTATATACTGCATTACTATTAATCACAAGTTAGAAATCCAGATATATTTAGTTTTCTAATCATTAGCAAACTTTATTTAATCCACTGTCCACTGAAAAGAGGTTGATGAAGAGAATACTGTTCAGTGGCTGAGGTACGCGGTATCGATTGTGATGTCATGTTTTGATCGGACTTTGCAGTTGATTGGAATCCTGCGTGCTGTCTCAGGTATGCCTTTTTAAAGCAGGGGACCTGGTCAGCCGTGCTGATATGGAGAATACAGCATGGTAAAAACTGAAAGCGTGCTTCTCTGTGATGTGTCGTGGAATACGGAAGGTGAAACATGCTCTCTGATTGGTTGTAAGATCCTGAGCAGTCTAATGATACCGACATCAGCATGACCCATACTTGCCTCTCGACTAAGCTTGCTCTTTTAGATGAATGCGTTCGTCTCTCCATTCAGTTCACTGCACTGAGGTGCCAGTCCAGTACAACTACACACCCTTCTCTGACATCCTCATGAAATCAGGCTGTACAGCTATGGCCAAAAGTTTTCCATCACCTACAATTTTAAGATTGAGAGAGAATTTAAAAAAAATAAAAAAGCTTAATGAACATAATCTAGATCTTTTATTTAACATGTAATCAACTACAAAATTATATCGCAAAAGTCTACCGGAAGCCATAATAGTACAGTATTTCATGTTTGATTTCGAAATGTCACATTTTTTAAAAATGTTGTAAGTTTTTTGTGAAGTACATGGGAAAACTACAGAGCGGTGTGTAATTCAATATGTTCACGTAACATTATTCAGCAGGTTTCATTCAGCTTTATGAAACAGAATGAGTTTGTTCTATAGGGGCGATGCTAAATTTTGTGGCCATAGCTGTACACTCCTGCAGGGTATACAGGTGTAATTGCCAGTTAAAAAACAGCTAACTGGGTATTTGATCACATTGCAGGTGACCTTCTTCAATCCCGTTATAGAAAGAATACCAAAACTTCAGAGGCAGAAAAAGATTTTCTCGAAGCAGCAAGGTGAGTTAGGAGCAGGCTGATGAGGAGCTGTTCAACGCAGAACAAAACGCAAAGCAGGGATCTACTGGCACTTCACACTGTGAGAACTGCTTTAATGAACAACACAGACAAACCTCCACTGTATACTATACACATCTACTACAATATATATCATTTATAAAATGGCTTGGTAAAATAACAACCTCTGATTGGTTAAACAGCATCACATGACCGTAGTGAGCCGCTTCACACTGTATGAATCAGTACGCACCACATTCTAAATTCCATCGCAAAATTCCATGACAAACCTGCCATTTCCTTCATTGTTATAAAACCACTACCACAAAATGAGTGACATTCCACCCATTTAATATGTTTGGAGGTGAAACTCCAGAGAACTGGTAAAGCACCAACTTTCCCTGTGAAGACAGGGGTCCATCTGAAAAAAATTAAACAAAAATAAATGCTACAGCAGCTGTCAACAGAAAACATATAAGATGAACTGAGGCACAGCTAAATGAAATACAGTTGAATAAAACACAGATGGCACAAGGGCTTTGTTAATGTAATTACAAGGCCCTGAATGGATTAGCACCTAGTTATTTGCAGGGGTTACTGACCCTGTATCTTCCAAACCACACTCTGAGATCACAGGATGCAGGGCTGCTGGTCATTCCTAGGGTCAACAAAAGCAACACGGGAGGCAGGGCTTTTTCTTGTAGAGCTCCTAAATTATGGAATGCTCTGCCTTCGTTTGTCAGGGAAGCTGGGACTGTTACAGTTTTCAAGTCAAGACTAAAAACACACTTTTATAAAATGCGTTTCTTATCTTAGTGGGTTTTAATGTAACTTTAAAATGGCTGCTTTTGTATTATTATGTGTATACTGGTATTTAAATCTGTTATTGAAATGGTGTGACTGTGGCAGTTGCATGTGTGACATGCTATACAAATGTATTGTGATTTGTTATTTTTTTCCTGCTATGTACTGTGCAGTGCTTTGCGGTACTTTCGTATATAAAAAGCACTATATAAATGCAATAAATAAATAAATAAATAAATACTTAGACTGACAGAAATAAGTCCAGAAAACCTCAACAGCATTCTGATGGAATTGTATGCCAGTGAAAGAAGTCCAGCTGGTGACCAGTGTCCAGTTTATTTAACACTGAGAGCTGGAATACATTTTTTCACAGTAGAAGTTTTAACATCTCTGTTGAGAGTGAGTGTAAGACCAGCGATAATGTCTCCCTGACGGTCATGAAAGCTTTCAGAAAAGCCGCTAAAGCATGTAGGCTACCAATTAAACCTAACACTTAAAATCAACCCTGTGCTGCCATTTAAGTCACATTTCATTTCCAAATCCATGTGCCTGTAAAACATCCCACCTGTATTTGACTTGTAAATTCCAGTTTCCTTTCTGCGTAGTTATTGTTGCTGGTTCATTCAAAGTGGATGACTTTCTATTGAACAGAATGCCAGTGCTTAGCCCCACCTAGTGGTCAAGTTTGTTTCCACTAATATCACAGCAGTTTCATGATTTAACCGCTGGTATACATTATCAACGTGCATTAATATTGTTATAATTTATTTTTTATGGATGACTGTTTTAAACACTGATGTGAGCAGATGTTATGTTTAATATATTCAACTTCTTTTTAAATGTTTAAATATTTGATATGTTGTTAGGCGCTCAGATAACCCTAACAAGAGGCAATAGAGATTAAAATAAAAGACAGCACTATTAATGTGTATAGGACTACATATGTATAACACTAATCTGTATCTGGAGTTGATTATGAAAAAATACTGAAATATTAAATACATAATTACTCTGTATAGTCAATTCTGTATAAACACCAGCATCTACAGTGTAGCTCACTCGCATATTTTTCATGTCATTTAAACTAGGGGTGTGCTGGTACTCCTACTTGTAATTCCCTTTGAGACCTATTTATCAGCAGGTATTCAATAAATCCATTCATTAATATTGTCAGCGTCCCGAACGAGAAGAAAATTCGCTCTCAATCGGCTTTTAAAACACTCAATGCAGAAGTTAATTGCTGTTGATTGGTACTCAATTGCAAAGGTGAGGGAAGGACAGCTTTTCTTGCTTTGAAATCCAGCACGTTAATGAATGGATTTATTTAAATCCTGCAGATAAATACTTCTCAAAGGCAAGCAGGAGTATCGGCACACACCCAGTTTAAACGTGAGGTCGTTATTTTGAACAGAACTATCTGGATAAGCTCTAACCTGTAAACGCTGTTAACACCCCCAGTCCTGTGTTTCCTGTGTGTCTGCAGGTAAAGCCTTCCTTCGCGCTCGGCAGTTGAACATTGACATTGCCACCTGGATGCGCTTGCTGAGACGGGCCATACCCACTGCCAACTCTACAGGCACTTACAGCCCCTCGACGCAAATGACACCTGGCACAGCTGGCGAGAGGTCTGAAAACACCACTGGGTAAGAACCTAACCAAGAGCCCTGAACCGTACTGCTGCTAGCAAACACAAACTAAAAATAGGTCAATTCAATTGAGGTCAATTAACTAACTCACTGTGGGGGACCAAAATACTGTGATTGTTTTATTCAATGGGCCGTGTCTTTTAAGATGAAAATCCAACAGTAATGTAATCATTTAAACAGTGGCTCTATTTAGATTCACTGCTGTTGAGATCAACTTTGTAACTAAGTACTGCAGTTTTTAAGTTTGCAGTGTTTTTTATTGACAGCTGGCAGCTGAACGCCTTCCTCTGTACATTATCTGCACAGACAAACCCCTTGCAAGCTGCAGAGCCCATTTCTAAAATCATTACAGTGAAGAACCTTACAGAAGTTCCCTGTAGCAAAAGCATTGCAAAGTGTAATAAAGCACAGGGAAGCATGGTAAAGCACAGAGAGGTATGGTAAAGCATAGGGAAGCATGGTAAAGCACAGAGAGGTATGGTAAAGCATAGGGAAGCATTGTAAAGCACAGAGAGGTGTAGTAAAGCATAGGGAACATTGTAATGCACAGAGAGGTCTGGTAAAGCATAGGGAAACATTGTAAAGCACAGAGAGGTATGGTAAAGCATAGGGAAGCATTGTAAAGCACAGAGAGGTCTGGTAAAGCATAGGGAAGCATTGTCAAGCACAGAGAGGTCTGGTAAAGCACAGGGAAGCACTGTAAAGCACAGAGAGGTGTGGTAAAGCATAGGGAAGCATTGTAAAGCACAGAGAGGTCTGGTAAAGCATAGGGAAGCATTGCAAAGCACAGAGAGGTCTGGTAAAGCATAGGGAAGCATTGTAAAGCACAGAGAGGTGTGGTAAAGCATAGGGAGGCATTGTAAAGCACAGAGAGGTGTGGTTAAGCATATTAAAAAAACATGGCAAGCCGTGTTGGTAAATGCATAGTAAAAATACTATACTGATGGGGGGAAGCCTATCCCATGTACAAACATGCAAATACTGCATAGATACAAAACAGATGTAATATTGTTAACTTAAAGGAAGAGTACTGTTTTGAATGGTCTTCTCAGTCAAATAAAGCCTGTCAAACGCACATGAATGTGGCATCTTACTTGTATCAGCAGGCGCGTTTCCCCTCCACCCTCATTCAAACCCAACACAAGTCTCTGTTTGTTTTCCAGTGATATTTCTGTAGAGAAGCTGAACCTGGACACTGACCTGTTGCCACGGAAACGGACGTCGGAGTCCCGGAATTCCCGTGATGAAGCCGACACTCCGGAACCATCTCCGCAGGTACAGCTTTCCGATCCCATTCCTGGTCTCGTCTCTTGTGGTCCTTGCAAGGGGGAGCGCTCTGGCTCTCCGGAGGGGTTGTAGCTAACGGAATACTTCCATGAATCTGACCTGTCCTGTTTCGATTAGATCTCAAAGGGCAGGATTTGAAAAACATGTGCAAACATTTTCATTTTCCGCCTTACTGCGTCACTTCCGAGGCCATTTCACAGGGTCTTAGAAGTTGCCCCTAGTAAAAGCATAGCAAAGTGTAATAAAGCACAGTGGAAGCATGGTACAGCATAGGTAAGCATTTTAAAGCACAGAGAGGTGTAGTAAAGCAGATTAAGAAAACATGGTATGGGGAATGCATTGGACAACTGCAAAACGACTTTATATGGGTTCAGGGTCAAAGCATGTTTCAGTGTGAAAACGTGGCAGTCAACAGAGCGGATCAAGCTATAAAACAAGAGCGAGCGAGGGCGTATTAGTGTACAGAGAACGGAGCGCAAGCTTGAAAAGCAGTGGTTTAGCTAAGCCGGAACTCGCATAAAGGCAAGCCAAGTCACATGACTCCCATCTCCCGCACACCTGTCCGATTCACTCATCAGTCCTCTTGATGCAATGGAAAGAGCATTAGGAACTTCTTCTATTACAAACTGCTTCTTTAAGAAGGCTGAAAATGCTGACGAAGACGCCGGCAACAGACAGTGCATCGACTGTGGACACAAACGCCAACGAAGCCACTGACACACAGGCACGTAAATAAAGTGAAGCATTCAGACAAGATGGACACTTGGTGGAAATAAATGCATTACCACTAGTTCAGTATACAAATAAGAAAGTTGAAGAAAGTCTCTATTTTAAGTGTGCCTTCGGATTTAGGACTCCGCTGTTTGAAAGTGGGCCTGTCTGTGTTTGCTTTTTGCACCGCCTGTACTGGAACAGAAGGAACACATTTGGGGGGCAGATTTGTTTAGAGAGGGTGACTGTTTTGATTCCGTTTCCCCCGGGACTCTGGCACGATCCCAGCAGACGCTGTCTAGTCTGCGGCAGCCTCCCAGTATGAAATGGGAGACCCGCTACCAGTTTAATTAGATTTAATTAGATTGGTTTCCCTTCCCTGCAGCGGCAGCCTCACGAGGAGATCTTGTATTAGCAGCTTCCCTGGAGAAATTCCAGTTCCAAGCCACAGCTCGGCATCTGTTACAAACAGAGTCAATTCCTGCTTTTCAATTCCAATTCTGTTTCCCGTTCCTTTTTTAAAATCAATTCCCAATTCCAGTTCCTTCAAAGGAACTGGAATTTATATTTGACAGACATAAGAAGTGTTGTGATTGTTCAACTGCTTTCACTGTGAAGCCAATTTAATTGACTTTGAGTTTAGTAATTTGTTGCCGTTGTGAGAAGCTCATTTGAACAGAATACTGCTCATTGCAATTTTGATCAGTGATGTGTTGGAATTGATTACGAGGGAATTGGAATTGGGAATTGATTTTGAAAAGGAATTGGAACAGGAATTGACCCTGACCCTGGTGCTATCCTTGCTTTGATCAGCGATACAGCCCAGCCTGGATTATCCACACTCCTCTGTTATCCAGACAGCCCCTTGGTGCCCTGTCCTGTTGTGTGCTGAGCTCTTCTGTCCTGTCTGCAAAAAAAATGCACCAACCAGCCCTTACTGTGCGTTGTATATTTAACAAATGATGGGCTATTTACTCCAAAATTTCATGAGCATGATTTTTTCCTACATAAAGCATCCCACCCCAAGGGTGGGCATTCATTTCTCATTTATCACACACTAACCCCATGCAGTATTTTTTATAATCTCTGATGAGCAATTATTTTTTCCTGGCAGAGTTCTAAAGTTGTGTGTTGCTTGCTATGGGGGGCTTACTCTAGTTGGTCTGCATCAGTGAGTTATTGGCTCACGCTGGGGTCGCACTCTGTTGCTGGTGTTAATGAGAGTGTGTTTTCCTAACCGTCCAGTTATTACAGGAAATACCAACTGCTCACCAGTTATTGTAGTTAAATAACACATGGGAATAAGTATTAGCATGCATGGATAGATAGAAAATTATTATTGACACTGTCTGAAAATCTCACTCCTTGTTTAACCAAATTAGTAAATTTATCCAGTGCTGGAATATCAAAGGATCACTGTGAAAAAGCACGGGAAAACTGCAAAATGACCGTGCAAATTTACCTGAACTTTCGGAAGTGGCAGGTTTTGAAGCCCGCCTGAGCTCTTTGTGTTTTGTGGTTTGTAGGGCGAGGGTGTGGCTGTGATCGAACCCTTCTCCCCTCCTGAGCTCTTCCCTGCCAGAGCCAGTAAAGACCCCTCGGAGCACTCCCTGCAGAGGTAAGCAGCGAGACAGAGCCACTCGGACGCCCCTGACCTGGACTGCACCCTCACTTCTTACTGTTGCCAAAACAATCTTGTAGAAGCTCATGCGTCCGGTCGACCCTGTCTCTCTTATGGTGTAAGAGGCTGTTCTCGTGAGTACTTTGGGAGGGCTAGAGGACTGTGAAGAGCTCACGAGAATACACTATTAAACCGTAAGAGACAAGGCAAGCTGGGACGGAACAATAAGCGATCATTGTTGTATTGTTGTTTTATTGAGTTTGGTCTGCTTAGGTCTTTTTGTATTTGTGCTGCACTATTGAGATGTACCTGTGCTGGCCCTGCGGACTCAAAGTGAATAAACTAAACTAACGCTAAGCGATCAGTGTGACGGTATTTATAATTGGCTTAGCTGTTATTATTTATCGTACTGAAATATTGTTATGTATGTTTCCAAGTGTTCGTGGGTTGCCTCTCATCCAGTTGAGAGTGTGCACTCTTTGCTGTGTCAGGGTCTGTCATACAAAGAGCGCAAGAGAAAGTACGCTCTCAACTTGATTAGAGGCGGCCACCGCACACTTAGAGACGCCATTAAATCTAAATAAAAAACAGACGAAGAGCTGATATGAACATGTTTAAACTGCCGTGGTTTTAAACGTTTTGAATGCTTTGACATTGGGTGTGAGATCTGCGCTAAGCGTAGTTTTTGCTAACAGGTTCCAGTGGGGAAGTGACTTGTAATAATTTGCAGCTGATTGTTTGACTGGGTCTTGTGTGCTCTCTCTAGCAAGCACAGGAAAGCCCTGCTGTCCCTGCAGGACTTCAGATTAATCGCCGTGCTGGGGAGAGGACACTTTGGAAAGGTACGCTGAGCAGGGGAGTTAACACTGTCCGCAATCTGTTCATGGGAACGAAAGAAACTCCCATCAGGGTAGAGACTTTCGCACACAGCAGTGTCTGAAAGTGCTTCACAGACTCCTGATCCTAGGAGCATTTAATATACAGCATGGATGGTAATAGGACTCCTATTGCATAGCAGTTTCACCCGTTCCAGGTTTTAATATGAGCTTGATCAGCCACAGTTGAGGTGCATCTTATTAAACCAGAAATGGATCAAACTGCTATGCAATGGGAGTCGTATTGCCATCCCTGTACAGAGACTAGTAGACAATCAGTCTCTTATATGTTTAACACAGGTGTGTATTTAGGGTTTGTCTTTTATAAGCACTATCTAACAATGATAAGTGTGAGACATTGTTTAATTAAAGTGCTGCATTCAATTAAAAAAGTTGTCTTTATCACATAGATTTTGTTACTTTTTTAAAAGGAGCTATGAGGATAGCAGTGCCTTCAATAAAACGCATTAGTAGAATAAGCCTCTGTATATTTGCTAAAAAAAGTATTTGGTTTTGCTAGTCTCTGAATGGTTGGTCAGTACCCTTACACACGTTTCCCATAGTAAGAGCATCGAAAATTGTAATAAAGCACAGTGCAAGCATGGTAAAAAAAAATAGAGAGGTAAGGTATGGTAAAGCTTAAACATAGCAAACCATTAAACTAGGGTACTTCCTGGATTGTGATGTGCTCAGATCTCAAAATAATGTTAAAATTGATACATTCTGTGTGTCCCCCCCTTACACACACAGGTGTTGTTATCGGAATACCGTAAAACCGGGAATCTGTACGCCATCAAAGCACTGAAGAAGGGCGACATCGTGGCACGGGATGAAGTAGAGAGGTATTTTTTTTTTTTTTAATTAGGGTTAGGGCTGTGGTGTTACTCCACACTCGCAATTACCTTCAAGACATATTTATTGGCAGGTATTCAATAAATCCATTTATTTAATGAGTTGATTTCAAAACAAGAAAAGCGGTCCTTCCCTCACCTTTACAATAAACGGCAGTTAACTTCGGCAGTGTTTTAAAAGCCGATTTGGAAGCGAATTTTCCTATCATCCGGGGCGCTGACATATGGGCAGCAGTGTGGCGTAGTGGTTAGGGCTCTGGACTGTTGACCGGAGGGTTGTGGGTTCAATCCCTGGTAGGGGACACTGCTGCTGTACCCTTGAGCAAGGTACTTTACCTAAATCGCTCCAGTAAAAACCCAACTGTATAAATGGGTAATTGTATGTAAAAATAATGTGATATCTTGTAACAATTATAAGTCGCCCTGGATAAGGGTGTCTGCTAAGAAATAAATAATAATAATAATAATAATAATATTTACTGCCGCACCAAGGCTTAAAAGGATTTATTTAATGCCTGCCGATTTTTAAAGTTCTGACAGAAGGGTTGTATATCTCTGAGTCCTGCTGAAGCCTGTGCTCCCGTCCCTCCCTCTCCCTCTCCCTCTCCAGTCTGATGTGTGAGAAGCGAATCTTCGAGACGGTCAACAGCTCCTCGCACCCCTTCCTGGTGAACCTGCTGGCCTGTTTCCAGACCCCTGAGCACGTCTGCTTTGTCATGGAATACACGGCTGGGGGGGACCTCATGATGCACATCCACGCCGACGTCTTCACAGAGCCCCGCGCCGTGTGAGTCTCACTGTCTGTCTCTGTGTGTGTGTGTGTGTGTGTGTGTGTGTCTGTGTTGAGCCTGTGTTTCTCTAAAATGTGTGTGATTGTGTGAGTTTGTGTGTGTCTCTGTGTGTAAGTCTGTGTGTGTGCGTGTCTGTGTCTGTGTGTGTCTCTGAAATGTGTGTGAATGTTTGTGAATGTTTGTGAGTCTGTCTTACTGTTTGTCTGTATGTGAGTCTGCCTGTCTGTCCGTGTCTACTTGTTTGACTGTATGTGAGTTAGTGTGCCTGTATGATTGTGTGTGTGTGTGAGAGTTTGCTTATGTGGATCTCGCTGTCTGACTGTCTGAATGTGTGTGAGTCTCTCAGCCTGCCTTAGTGCGTATCTCTGCCTGCTGTCTGAGGTTGTATGTCTTTCTGTATATCTGTCTGACCATGTGAGTGCCAGCCTGCCTCTCTGACTGTGTGTGAGTCTGTGTGTCCTGTCAAATTGTGAGTGAGTCAGTCTGTGTTTCTCTCTGCCAGTAGAAGTGGTGTGAGGTTTGGATGTCAGTATTGGAAAGCCAACCCACTGAAGCCTCTCGCTCTCTCTCTCTCTCTCTCTCTCCTCCAGGTTCTACTCTGCCTGTGTGGTGCTGGGGCTGCAGTTTCTTCATGACCAGAAGATTGTCTACAGGTGAGTGAGCAATTAAGGTATGAAATTAAGTACTTTGGCATGCCATAAGGATGAGACCAGACCATGTTATTAGTTCCAAATGGCCACATTACATTCTATATTGAATGTGGTTGTTTAGATGTAGTGCTTGCCACTAGTATTAACAGAACCCCTGGAGAGAGCCCTCAAACGACTCCATGCCTGGTATTTATACTATAGTAGGCTCAGAGCATACACGACTGCAGTCTGTTTTTGTTATCTTACTAATTAGCAATAGAAATGAGCCATTCAGCTGTTTCCCCATTCAAGTGCAACCAACTGCTAACTACTCTCTTTTACAAGGTCACTGTGGTTAATTGTTTGCCCTGTGTTCCTTCCCCATACATTTCTGCACACGCTTTATCATTCATCATTTTAAACCTAAGTTACCTTAGCAACTGTACTTGAGCATACCTGTCAAGGTCCCATGACACTTGACCAGGAGATTTTTTTCCCGGGGGGGGTGGGGGGTGCGAGAGCAGGTGGGGGGCGAGCAGTTCCAGTATTTAAAGCACGGTTTTAAAATGAATGCATGTCCCTGATTGCTTCAGTTCCGTCCCAGTTCTACCACTGCGTAAGCGAGTCCCTGTAGTCAAAGCACAAACTTTCAATGTTCGTTACAGGATACTGAGTGTAAATAAATCACAATAAATGAAATGCTATGAACTTTATATAGTTCATTTTGGTCATTTTTATTGTTTGTTTGCTTTGTATTTCAACTCCGTATTTTGATATACAGTACGTCTGTACAGTTAGTTTCTAGTAGTACATTGTTTTGTTGGTTAGTTCAGTTTGCTTTAGCTGAAAAATGTTGGGGAAAATACAAGTGTAATACAATAACTGTAAAAAGCATCGTAAATGCTTTCAACGTGTTGTTTTGAACGTAGAAGTAGACTGTTATGAACGTGACCTCTGTTTTTTGGTGTGCGTGTTTTGAGTGTACTACCTGAGCAGGAGAGTGAGCATAGAGGAAGAACTAGTGACTAAGAAAATGATGAAAAAATGAAAAAACGTGATGTGTCAAAGACAACTTCTGTGTCGATCTCCTGTCTTTTACAGTGGTTCCACAAATCTGTTTTTGGCGCCAGGCCCACAAAAGGTTAATCCGGCCCTGCCCATACATTTCCACTCTACAGATATGGCTAAAAGTTTTGCATCACCCTATAGAAATAAAACATTTTTTCTTCATAAAGAAACCTGTTGAATAATGTTACAATAACATATTGAATTACATAGCGGCTTTGTAGTTTCCCATATACTTGACAAAAAACTGTACACTCTTGTATAGTAGAAAAAACTCAAAAAAACTGCTTTTAGAAGAAGGTTTAATGATCGGATCAGTAGGGGTGTAAAATAGAACTAGGACCCAGCAGAAGAGCCAATCAGCTGTGGCAGCGTTGGCACGCAATGCATTCTGGGCGATCTCAACCAGACAGGAGAAAGCAGAGCCTGGTAGTAAAGTTTCTATAAGTTATTTTTTTCTTTTCCTTGTGAAGTTTCTCAGTCGTGATACCATTTCCCATGTCTCTGGTCTCAATACTATAACAATATATTTTCTATTTGAACACATTGGGATCATATTGTCGAGTGGTTGTGAAAGACCCCCTCCTGTCCTCCGAAGAGGGAGTTCACGACCGCAAAGAGGGGCCAACCTGAATGAAATGATCGTTTATTTTTTATTTTATTACTATATGCCCCAGCTACAGAAATTGCCCCCTCCGCTTTTCAAACCAAAGAGAGTAAATGCGGGTAGACTGAGTTTACCCACCTCTCATATGGATAATGTGGAGCTTACCCACTTCTCTCTTAAGGAATAAAGCGTTTATTCGCTCCTACTCTCCTGTGATAATCAAATCCTGGCTGTACCAAGGGTTCAAGCCCAGGTATATTCCAATGTATTTTATAAATCGACCCGGGTGCATTTACTGATGGGCAGAATCTTTTCCGATTTGATTTTAACCCACAATTCTGCACGACCACCAGAAACACTTGCGGGTAATCTAGTGGGCATCTCTGTAGAAACTTGGTGCCTATCCTGCCACTGCCCGGCCTGGAACACCAAACAGGATAGTTTAACCCACTTCATTTTAACATGACACCACTGCAAAATATACCTGGTACACCAGAGTATTATCCTGTCCCTTCAGCGTGGCGAGAGATGCTGCTGCAGAGTTAATCTTCTCCGAGATGCTGCTGCAGAGTTAATCTTCTCCGAGATGCTGCTGCAGAGTTAATCTTCTCCGAGATGCTGCTGCAGAGTTAATCTTCTCCGAGGTGCTGCTGCAGAGTTAATCTTCTCCAAGGTGCTGCTGCAGAGTTAATCTTCTCATTCTGTTTATTTGTTCACCTTCCCAGGGATCTCAAGCTGGATAACCTGCTGCTCGACAAAGATGGATATGTGAAAATAGCCGACTTCGGACTCTGCAAAGAAGGTTCGTGCTGCATTTTAATACATGAGAACATAAGAACGTTTACGAACGAGAGGAGGCTATTCGCCCTGTCTGTGCTCGTCCAGTTCCTAGTAGCTGATTGAACTCAGAACTTTGTCAAGTTGGGTCTTAACCCTTGAAGGAACTGAGCCGTTTGAACACCAGTTCAGTTCCTTGTGTACCTGAAGTGTCTTCTGCCCTCTGTCCTGAGTCTGTCTCCACTTAGTTTCCAGCGCTTCTTTTGTGGATGAATATAAAATCTGAACATCATGACCGAAATCATTTTATATCCAGTCGTTTCACTGAAGTACATTTAAAATAGTATTTTTTTTGGATTTTGAAATATCATTTTCTTGTGCATACAAGTAGATGAGCAAAACTACATACAAAGACACCAGGGCTCTAAAAAATGTGTCCACGTAATGATGCATAATAATCTGCAGTCTGTAAAAAAAACAACAAACTCAATTACAGCTGGCAATAAGACTCCCACTGCATTGCAGTTCGATCCACTCCTGGTTTTACTATGAGTTTAATCAGACACACCTGAGCTTGTTACCTATACACTGTGTCTTATCAGCCTCATAGTAAAACCTGGACTGGGTGAAACTGCTGTGCAATAGGAGTCTTGTTGCCATCCCTGATTACACCAGAACATGTTTAAAAAGGAAGACCGAACAATGAGAATGAAGTTATTTGTTCTCCCGGCAGGAATGGGATACGGAGACCGGACAAGCACGTTCTGTGGGACCCCTGAGTTCCTCGCCCCTGAAGTACTGACTGACACCTCGTACACCCGCGCTGTGGACTGGTGGGGACTGGGAGTGCTGGTTTATGAGATGCTGGTGGGAGAGGTGAGCTACTGCATCCTTAACTTTAAATGTGTGTGTGTGTGTGTGTGTGTGTGTGTGTGTATATATATAGTGTGTGTGTGTGTCACCTACAATACCAATATTATAGGTAAAATAAACTCACTATTTAAACTACTTCTCAGCAGTATGCACAACTTTTAGACATTTGCTGACCCATCAAATCTTTATATATCGCATGCTAATATGATACCTACAAGGTGTGAAATTATTTTCACGTGTGTCCTGAAGCCGTGTGTCTGTCTGTCTGTTTCAGTCTCCGTTCCCTGGTGATGATGAGGAGGAGGTGTTTGACAGCATTGTGAATGATGAAGTGCGCTATCCTCGCTTCCTCTCTACCGAGGCCATTGGGATCATGAGACGGGTACGAACACTCGCTCTCCGCTGGAGAATCCCTCTCCGCTCGCTTTAATAAAGATACACTGAGGCGAGGTGGCTTGCTGGTCCAGTGGTTAAAGAATAGAGCTTGATACCAGGAGGTTCAAATCCCGGCTCAGCCACTGACTCTCTATGTGTGTGTGTGTGACCCTGAGCAAGTCACTTAACCTCCTTGTGCTCCGTCCTTCGGATGAGACGTAAAACCGAGGTCCTATTGGAAGTGACTCTGCAGCAGCAGTTGTTGATGCATAGTTCACCCCCTAGTCTCTCTAAGTCGCTTTAGATAAAAGCTTCTGCTAAATGACTAATTAATAATAATAATAATAATAATAATATACTGACCGGAGAAGCGTCATTTACAAGGGGTCCTGCTCAGATAACACTGAATGGCGTGCTGGTAGTTATCTTGTCTTTAGTAAACGTATTATTTTGGAGTACTAGGTAAAACGTGTCATTAGAAATACTAAAAGATGCCTTGAAGACACTGAGAAAGACTTCTAGTTGAAATGTATGTCATTGAGTTTCATAACTTTCTTTTAATATTTCTAAATTTAGCACAATTAGGTGTTTAATAGTTATAGATAACATGCGTTGTCATTAAAAGTTGACCTGTACAATAGTGTGCAATTTCCACTCAGTAATCAGCGATATAGAAACAACAGGCACTCGTGTGTGAAAATGTTACACCCCTTTGTGCTTTAATTATGCATCTTAAACAACTTCTAAAAAGTCTCATGCATTTTACCATGTGTGGCTGTGTGTTCCTTTTCTCTTAGTGTTTTTAATGAATTGCACGTGTGTTCTAATAAATGTGCACACTACTGAATGGGCACAGTTGCAGTTCTGTATTGGCACGTTCACTTGGTTAAAGATCTTGATCGGGTATGATCTCCGACAGCTAAGCGGAACAGACACGTTGACCTGAGCTCCTTCATCTGGTCTGATCTCCTTTTTGAAAAGGTCTGTGTTTTGCTTTCTTCCCCCAGCTGCTCAGAAGAAACCCTGAGCGGCGATTAGGCTCCGGCGAACGAGACGCAGAAGATGTGAAGAAGCAGCCCTTCTTCAGGGTGAGCGAGGCGGCAGTCTGTATCAGAGGACTGTTGTTATATCAAAGCCGAGTTTAATCTGAATGTTAGCTTTGCTTTTACATTGCGTGAGGGGGTTGGTCCCTTAGACTGTGCTCTGCTTCCTTCTTCTTCTCCTTCTCCTCCTCCTCCTCCTCCTCCTTCTTCTTTGTCTCCTTCTCGTCCTCCTTCTTTGTCTCCTCCTCCTCCTTCTTCTTTGTCTCCTCCTCCTTCTTCTCCTCCTTCTTCTTTGTCTCCTCCTCCTTCTTCTCCTCCTTCTTCTTTGTCTCCTCCTCCTTCGTCTCCTCCTCCTTCTTCATTATCTCCTCCTCCTCCTCCTTCTTCCTCTCCTCCTTTTTTGTCTCCTTCTTCTCATTTCTTCTTGTTGTTCTTCATGAATTCGGCATGATCTGTAAGTGTATACTAGACTAGAGCTGCACAAACAGATTATTGACTGGGCTACTGTACCATTCCTAGTGAAACAAGAGAAGAAACAGCTGCTTGTCTTTGTGTGGATTGTCTTTGTGTGAATAATGGGTTTGTGCAGCGCTGCTGGAGCCAATCTGCCATCATTGCTCTGCGGTTGTGTTTCGCTGAACGGCGCTTCTCTTTGTCCGTTGCAGACCGTCGACTGGGACGATCTGCTGAGTAAGAAGATGAAGCCCCCCTTCATTCCCTCCATCAAGGGCCAGGAGGACGTCAGCAATTTCGACGAGGAGTTCACAGCTGAGGTGCCGACGCTGACGCCCCCAAGAGAGCCGCGAGTCCTGACCAGAAAGGAACAGGACTGTTTCAGGGACTTTGACTACGTCTCGGACATGTGTTAGCGCTTTGGGATTGGGCAGGAGGAGAGAGAGAGAGACTCACGCTTGTAAATCAATTCAAAGTCATCACCCTTGAACCCTTAAACTCCAAAAGGCTGGGTTTCTTTGTAGCATGCCCGTCCAGGGACCAATGTGAAGCGAGGATTTTACTCCCCGAACCTTTCTCAAGTTTTTTTTTTTTTTTAAAGACAAACTTATTTTATTTAGTTGTTTTATGTCTCTGCCCACTTCAAAACTCTTCACGTACAATACCTGGATCCAACAATAGCTAAACTGAAGCACAGGACTCTCTGCTATCCACTGCTGTGGTCCGAAAAAAAGAATTGCAGCAAAAACAAGACTCACGTTCTTCTTCTTATTTTTTTGGGGGGTTTTTAAGTTATGTAACACGATGCATACACTGGTAATCATAAGTTTAAAAAAAGAAAAGAAAGGAAAGTTTAATTTTATTTATAAAGAAACAGTATGTGATGCTGAGCCCATTGTGTCCTTTTTTATTTTGTGTCCTTTGCTTATTTCAGTGCTGGGACAGATATTTGAATATTCAAACACACACTGTACTATTCCTTTTGTTTCCCAGCTGATAAAGAGAACTGAAATAGTTGGTTCTATTTTGAAAGAATATTTCCATCACAGATTATTTACACCCAAGACAGCCAGGGATGGGAGCAAGAGTGGCATTGCACAGCAATTAGATCCATTTCTCATTTTACATTAATAAGACCCTCCTGAGCTTGTTACCTGTACACTGGGGCTGATCAAGCTTGCATTAAAACCTGGAATGGGTGAAACTGCTATGCAATAGGAGTCTTATTTCCATTCCTGACAGTGGCAGATCTTAATACCACCACCCTCATGGGCATAATGATTAGTGATTTTTTAAATCTATTGTTAATGCTGTAATCAAAGTCTTTTAGAATTGTTGGGAGTTGCCAGTCTGCTGGGCAGAACACTTCAGGCAAATGAATAATTTGTTTCCATGCATCACTTTTTGTAAACGAATGTGACCTTGGCCGCAAGGCTTGCTGGAAAAGAATCACTGACATCCGTCTCAAGCTGGCATTGCAAGGAAACAGAGTCTTTTCACTCAACTCGGGTAGACTATCCATGGGGGTTCAGGAGGAATGCGGGAGAGCTCGGATTGGCGGACAATCCCTGCTCATGGAAATGAGGTATAGGATGTGCTGGATAAGATCTGGCATTCTGATGGTCTGAGACTTCACAAGCAAGCTCTTTTTAACACTAATACAGCTACGCTAGCCTCAGAATCGCTGTCCTCGTTGCATTCAGATATCCTTCTCATTTTGTATTGAGGATTTTCTTGCACAGTTAGGGGTTCTGACCCTAACAGACACTAGGAGAAATCAAGCGGCCCTTTCATGATTCGGTGTGTGTTCTTAATTAAAAAAAAAAAAATGAGAAAAGTTTATTTGGTCAGTAGGTTGTCCTCTTTGCAAAAAGGTTCTGTTGGTCTCTCAAAACTATTCAAAGCAGAAAACTAGTGACTTTCACGATGTTTATTTAAAAGAATCGATGGAATATGAAACTCCAGGGTTAATGAATTCAGAGTCGCATCAGAATTAATTGGGCTACAGTGGATGGATATTGATGACACTGGAGTGTATGGTGCCAAATATGGATTCCTAGGTGCGAAGTGTCATCCACTGGAGTGCTAGTCCAGACTGTTTTCTCCAGGGAGGGGGGCATTTTGGACAATGATTGATCTGACCTAAATGATTAAAATTTAAAATCAATTAAAAAGGAAAAGAAAACAACAACACTGGTAAATTTAAAATGACATCATTGTAGTATTTATTTCTTAGCAGACGCCCTTAGCCAGGGTGACTTACACTTGTTACAAGATATCACATTATTTTTACATACAATTACCCATTTATACAGTTGGGTTTTTACTGGAGCAATCTAGGTAAAGTACCTTGCTCAAGGGTACAGTAGCAGTGACCCCCCAGCTGGGATTGAACCCACAATCCTCCGGTCAAGAGTCCAGAACCCTAACCACTACTCCACACTGCTTTGCAACTTGAATTAAGAACCCATCAATGAATGGAGTGGACATGCAATCATATACTGATAATGACAAACACCTTTTTATTTTTTTTTTACACCTCCCAAACCGTGATGTTGAACAGAAGTTTGATTTTGCGGGTTGTACGATGACTGTCGCAGGTCTGAATGTCTATTTGCGGGTCACGTGCTTGGTCTGGGGTGTTTAAGCATATGGACAGTCAAAACAGCTTCAAGCTAGATGTAACATACAGGAGCAAAGGACAACGGTGTGGTAACTAAGGGTTTCATATCAGTGTGAAACACGTGTTCCATCTTCTTATTTCTAATCACTTTTCATAAAAAAAAATTAAAAAACACATTTGCATATATATATATATATATATATATATATATATATATATATATATATATATATAATGCACTGCATGTATCTAAGTGTTCGGTGGCTATCTCGAGTGTATTTCCCGAGCCACCGAACACTTAGAAATTGCAAGTCGTTAAATCTATTGAAAAGCAGACGACACCCCGATATTATTTAAAACGCGCTTGATCTGTTTTATAGAACCTGTCGCGATTTAAGCATTTAAAATGCTTTGTCAGGAGCATTCTGATTGATTACAAGTGTAGTTGCTGCAAGGTTCCAAAGGGGGCGTGATTTATAATGTAGACATTCTGAGGTTAGACTAAAAAAATCAATGAGACAGAGGAAAGCAAATGTTGTGTAGTGTGTGTTTGTGTTTCTTCTGCTGAGGAACAGATCTTGCAATACAGAAATACAAAATGCATGGTTATTCACAGGCATGGAAATAAGACTCGGTGTGATCCATTCCTGGTTTTACTATGAGCTTCACCAAGACACACCTAAGAACATAAGAAAGTTTACAAATGAGAGGAGGCCATTCAGCCCATCTTGCTCGTTTGGTTGTCAGTAGCTTATTGATCCCAGAATCTCATCAAGCAGCTTCTTGAAGGATCCCAGGGTGTCAGCTTCAACAACATTACTGGGGAGTTGGTTCCAGACTCCCACAATTCTCTGTGTAAAAAAAGTGCCTCCTATTTTCTGTTCTGAATGCCCCTTTATCTAATCTCCGTTTGTGACATGAGCTTGTTATCTATACACTGGCTAATCAAGATTGCATGAACACCTGGAATGGGTGACACTATTTCCATCCCTGCTTTATGAAGGGCTTTATAGGGCAGCAGTGTGGAGTAGTGGTTAGGGCTCTGGACTCTTGACTGGAGGGTCGTGGGTTCAATCCCAGGTGGGGGCCACTGCTGCGGTACCCTTGAGCAAGGTACTTTACCTAGATTGCTCCAGTAAAAACCCAACTGTATAAATGTGTAATTGTATATAAAAATAATGTGATGTCTTGTAACAATTGTAAGTCGCCCTGGATAAGGGCGTCTGCTAAGAAATAAATAATAATTATGTCTGATGTATATTGTAAAACTAAACATTTCAAAAATACAGTAGTCATATATATATATATATATATATATATATATATATATATATATAGTTGCAAATGACGTCAGTGCCTCCTCAAAAGAAAACAACAACTGGATTAACTAAAACTGACTAAATGTGTGCCTTCACTGTTAACGGCGTACCTATCCTTTGTGCTGGAGTTTCTAGGTCAAAAACACTTTGGCACCAGAACAGCGTTTACTCCTCCTAGCCTGGAGGAGGCGCTCGTCCTCGAACTCACCAGCGTGGTCGCGCCGCGAGTATTTTTCCCCTCTATGGTGCTCTCTTCCAGCGTGTTCCCGGAAGTGGCTGCGCTGGTCCCGAGCAGTGTAAACTGTGTACTCTCTGGCACAGCGCCCCGGGTTGTTTTCTGTGGTATGAGCTCTGACATGTCGTCGCTAGAGCAGAGACTCTCCCGGATCGAGGAGAAGTTGAAGCAGGAGAACATGGAGGCCCGCCGGAGGATCGACCTCAACATCGAAATGAGCCCCCAGCGGTCGCGGCCGAGACCGAGTAAGTGTTTCCCGTTACCCGGGGGAGCAGAGGGAGAGAGACCGTCCGCTCGCTGCTCGGGCCCGGTACAGAGAAGGGGGACGGCTGGACATAAATATTAGGGACAGTGTATAAACAAACGGACCCGACAACGAAACGGCCGGGTGGAGAGGCGAGCGGCAATTTGGGAAGGGTGTTTCAGACCGATAGTTTTGACAGTATTTAGTGTGGCTAGTTTGGTATTTCTAATCGTTTTTATTATTATTTTTTCTGTGTGTGTTGACGGCAGGCCTATAGTCTGTATCTACACTGAGCACAATACTACTAGCCGGTCAGAGAAATCAGTGATCAGAAGTAATACCCCTGTGGTTTTTGGATTCTAATAATTTTATTTCTGAAATCTCGACGCCCCATTTCCATCGCGAACAGCGCCGAAACGGAGGTGTCGTGTGTTTATTGTTTTTGGTTTGTTTTTGTTCTTCATTTTCCACAATACTACTAGAAGACGAGTTTCAGAAAGTTCTCCTTTCTCCGATCTGAGTAAGCTGTGACAAAGTGATTGCGACAACAGACTGACATGTCGATACTTTGAGTGAAAACAGTAATAGGCTAATTTGATATTTTATTCAACACAATAAACGTCGTGTCAATAATAATAAAAAGTTATTCTTGCATTTGGTGACATTGATTTTACCCCAAATTGTCAACGAGGTGGTCTAGTTTTAGTTTCTGCTACTGTCTGTTGTAGTATCTATTTAAAAGCGTATGACAATTTGAATCGGCTTTTACAACTGGTCAAACAAACCCTGCGAACTTGCGATATCATGATGTACCCATGTATTGCTTTATTGCCCTATAATATGAAGTGAAGCGTGTGTGTGTTTCCTACATTAGCGCGATTTAACAGGTGAGCCGCCTGGCAGGGCGAATTCAAATGGAAAATCCTCTGTTCACAATCAAATAGATATCATACTGTGACTTTCCAAACGTGCAGCCACAGTTGCTTCTCAGTGCAATACTTAGCGCTTTTAAGGTCTTCCCTGCACTTTTTCTGTTTGCAAATTTTGTTGAATGAAAATCAAAACCCCAAACCACATCTCAGTAAGCTCCGGTATTTATAGTTATTGTGTTAATCCAGTTGCTGAGCAGTGTTTTCTTAACACATTTTAGTAGGGTGTCCTGATGGTTTCCACAGAAAAAACAGGAATGGCTCAAACTACCCAGCAACTTGAGACTAAATGATTTTCTGTAGGGGAATGCAAACCAATGAGATCTTATCACCATGGCCTGTTTAGGTAGTCTAAATGCTATTGACGTTTTTAAATCAGTGCTATTGCTAACAGATTCTGATTGTTACCAGACTGTTCAAGTTCCATTATTGTTACTTTTTAGTAATGGAACTCCAGTGCTTTGTATTGAAATCAATGCTCACAGTCTGGTGTCTTATCTGTGGTTGTTGCTACGTTGATGAGCAGTTTCCCCCATTCTGGGTGTTAATACAAACCTGATTCCCCCCAGTGTATAGGTAACAAGCTCAGGTGTGGATCAAACTGCTATGCAATGAGAGTCTTATTCCCATCTGTGCTTCACCTAGGACAGAGCGGAGAGTGCTTCGTTTTTCAAAGAGAGATTTGCTGTATTCGCTGGTATTATGAAATATTTTGCTTGTTCAGGCTGGTAGATTGAGGCGTGTTGTGTTCTCTGGTCCATAGCCCAGTTAAACAGTGTCACATGGTTCATGTTATGTAATAGCAGACTGTCTGTCAAGGCTGCTGGACTCGAGACTTCTGCTTTTTTTCCAATCAACCATTTACTGAGTTAAAAGGAGCTGTCAGTTTGGGTTAAAATTATCCTTTGAAATCCAAATCCGTAACTAACTCTGGACATGTAGTTCCTTTTTGTAAGAAGGCTTTTTAAGTTGGCAGTAATTCAGGTTTAAAATCGGTTTCCCCTCACCGTAGTCTAGCTTGAATTTCAAACACGTTTTGTTGACTTTGAAACATTAGGTGCAACACTTTAGAGCGGCCCTCCGTATTGGTCCGGCGGTATTAAAGTCCTCCAGTGAAGGGATGGCAATAAGATTCCTATTGCAGAGCAGTTTCACTCCTTCCAGGTTTTACTATGAGCTTGATTAGCCACAGTGTATAGTTAACAAGCTCAGGTGTGTCTTATTAAACTCCTAGTAAAACCAGGAATGGATCAAACGGCTATACAATGGGAGTCTTTGATGCAGCTGGTGTCTTTTTCGTTGAAGACATTTTAAAGAAATCGTGCAGCTCTGTTCAAGCATTTACTGGAAGCAAACTAAACCGGCTGCCAGGTTTCTAAATGCAGTGTAACAGGTAGTATTTATTTTTAAACAGGAGTTTTCTTTCCATCAATATTAAATGTTTTCTGACTCCCAGTCCCTGCTGTGTTCCAGCAAGTGGAGCACTCTGCTTTCTTGGCACAGAGTTTTCTTTTGAAATCCCTGTGCTGCCTGTATGATGCATCATACATTTCTGAGTTTGTTTTGTGCCACCCACTTATTAGTTTTGTTTCATTTGGTTCAAATTTGGTCAGTCTGGTGGTTTGTTTTATTATTTTTTGGTCCCTATTTAATTTGTGTTTGTGTTTTTTTTCTTCTTTTTTTATCCCTCCTTCAGTTATCGTCATCCAGCTAAGCCCTGCTCCAGCCCCATCCCAGCGCGCAGGTATTAAATCTCGTTTTATCGTCGCCACTGCAGCCAAATTCCCTCTCCTCTCCCTCTCTCCTGTTTCTTCCTCCCTCATCTCCTCAATCCTTTTTCTCTGTTTTTCTTTCTTGATCTGTGGCTTGCACTAGCCCTGCACTCAGTCCTGGGTTTCAGCACTAGCTTTAGTCCTTATTGAAATGATCAGTAGCTGGGAGTCACGGTCCTGGAATGTCATTCCATTCCAGGTTTAACAGGTAAAATGAGATCATTAACTGCTTCATTAACTGCTAAACAGTTTAGAACAGGAGTGGAGGCGACAACTTTGGCCACCTCTGGTCTAGATGTTAAAATAAATTAAGGCTTTGAAATCTCCTTTTCTAGAGCTACAACATTTTCTGTGAAAAAGTAGACTTGATTTAGTGTTTCTCTTTAAATGTATTTGTTTAAATTTATATTGATGTTTCACAAACAGGATTTGATGACATAGGTTTGCAGTGCATTAGATCGCTATAAATGAGTTAACATTTTAAAACAAAATAAAGTCAATGTAAGATCATCCTCATGAATAGGACAAGTTTAGGTTAGACTTAAAATAAATTTATAACTGCATGAACATCTCCTACCAACCTGCAGACTCGGTGTGACTTCATGCTGTGATGAGAAATGAGATCAGTTCATTCAGAGCAGATTTAGCAGGGGCCTGATAGTTCAGACTCCTGGCACCTGAGCATTTCAATAGCGTACCTACAAGGGGAGCTCTGAAACCCAGGACTGAGTGCAGCAGGGCTAGTGCGAGTTTCAAGCCCTGTCAGTATTGGGGAGCAAGTTAAGAATCATTTGTAAAGGTCTGCTTATTAAAGGGTGATTTGATAATTGAATTTTGTTAGTGCCAGTGCTGACCACCAGAGTGCAGTATTGCCCTCTGTTTATTAACCAAGTAAAATCCACAATACCTGTAAACTGGCTATAACTACACAGTACGGGGTCAAGTATACCAACTGTGCTTGAAGTGTCCACAGTTCAATTTAACCGACAGGTTCTTAAAATCATATCTGAATGTTCCTAGAATAGTTAACTTCACAAGTGGATATCAATATTTTATTTACATAAGCTTGTTCAATTTTAGGAACAGTTTTCTTTCATTCTTTTTTCTCTTTTCCTTTCTCTCTCTCTCCTTCCCTCCCTCCCTCCCTCCCTCCCTCCCTGCCTGGCTGTTTTGCACCCTCCATACCCATTACTTAAAGCGCCTCCTTCTGGTTGGTTTGCGTCTGCAGCAGCAGCAGCAGCATGGCTGTCTCTTGGTTGGCATTAACCATGTTACCTGTGTCTGCATTGTACTGCATGCCGGCTTTCAACACTGCATGGCCAGGACCACAGGTCCCCATGGGGGTGAGGGGGGCGTCTCTTCAGTGATCTTTTGTATTTATTTTTATTCGGAAGTGGGATTGAACTAGCCACTCATGACGCTGCATGCTGTTTGATAGTCTGTCTGTATAACAAATGCACTGGGAGATCGTGACTGGATCTGCACAGCATTTCATATTGTTGCCATCCCTGAAAAGTGGGGGAATGACCTTTTAGACTGGTGGTTCTCAACCCCAGTCCATGGGGAACCCCTGTGTCACCTCGTTTCATTCCAGCTGAGCTCTTTTACTTAACTAAACTCTTAATTGAACTGATCATTCGCTTAGACCTTTTTAATTGTTCTCGTCTCCTAACAAGTTGCAGATTTCAAGTTATTTATACGATTACACAGTTCAGTTGAAATCTCCAACTGTTTTAAGAGCTGAAAACAATTAAGTCCTAATTAAGCTAATTGTTGGTTCAATGAAGGGTCTAGTTAAGTAATTGAGAGCTCAGTTGGAATGAAAACCAGCAAACACAGGCGATCCCTGAGGACCGGGGGTGAGAACCACTGCTTTAGACTAAAGGTATTCCAGGAGGCTGCCCTGGTCTGTTCTTGAATCTCATAAGCCATGTCTTCTGGGCCTACTGCACTACTGGAACGTTAAAACGTTTTCTTAGTAGGTCTTACCCCTGGATGTAAAATAAATAAATTAATGTCTGAATATTATTTACTTCCTTTTTTTCAGCTTCCGCGCTCCAATTTGAATCCACAAAGCCTCTAGGTTCTTAATGCCTGTTATTGTGGGTTTTTTTTGTCTGTTTTTAATGTATTTCCTAACTTCAATAGGCCTGCAAGCCTCCTTCAAAAGGCACAATGGAATGGCTTCTGCAATATTTGCAATGTAATGATTATTATTAACATGCATTTCTGTTTCTTCAGTGCTGTAATGCATTGTGCTCCTTGAAGGCTGACCACAGTTTGAGCGCAGGGCAGGTCTAGGTTTCATTGCGAGACCGCAGTACAGTCTGGGATCGATGAAAATGTACAGGCGGCATTTCCATCGCTGAAGTGGGTTTTGTTTCCTCACTACTGCATTTCTCCTAGTGTAAAGCCCTGGCCTGGGAAAGCAAAGTGGCTGGAACTTGGTTTCAGGAGACTAAAGCCAAAAGTTTTGCATCACATCATTTATGAACATAATTTAAATATTTTATTTAACATCATGTAATCAAAGAAACTACAAAATGAGAAGCCATAATAGTAGTGCAGTATTTCATGTCACATGTTTAATTTGTCAGTGTGACAGGATAGCGCTGTGGCCCGAGCTGTTATCAGCAGGAAGGAAACTCGGAGACGAGAAGCGTCAGTTTAAGCGCTAAAGCACACGTTTATTTAACAAAAAAATAAATACATTTACAAGAGCCAGGCTGAGCGATGCCTTCACTGGCTTTTCTTTTCCAAACAGCACCCACACAAAGGGTTTTTACCTCCCTTTTTATACAGGTGGTCATTCCCCAGTGACCTCATTAGGGACTGACCACACCTGAGATAGGATTTAACCCTATCCCTGCCACAGTCAGGTTTTCATTAGAGTTAGTAGAGGGGTTTCCGAAAAATATAGCGTTACATGTCCTCAACTGTTTAAATAATGTACCTGTAATTCTTCTTTTTATTGTTAACATCCTGACAACTTTTTACAATTCTAACTTTAAAGTCTGTTTCAGAGCTCTTTTGAAAATGTCCGCTCTAGTGCACTGGTAGTGTCAGGATTATTGTCCACATTGTCAGCCAGGTAACACAGCGATCCATGATGTGGTACGGAAGAGAGAAGCAGAGCACTTGTAGCTTTTTATTCTTTTTAAATCTCTCTTCCTGCAGTGATTTAGAGGACAGATCTCAAACCCCAGTGCACTAGAGCGGCCGTTTTGGAAAGAGCTTTAAAACAGACTTTAAAGTTATAAGTGTAAAGATTCAGTATGTTAACAATGAAAATGAAAATTACAGGTATGTTATTTAAACAGTTTCAGCAACACTATATTTTTAGGAAACCCTGCTACTTACTCTTTAAGTATATGGGGAAAACTACAAAGTGGTATGCAATTCAATATGTTAACGGAACATTATTCAGCAGGTTTCATTCAACTTTATGAAGCAAAATTTGTTAATTCTGTAAGGTGATGCAAAACTTTTGGCCACAGCTGTAGATTTCAAACCACTGCGCGGCACACCAGGAGAGACTTGGGTTTTGATACAGCAAAGTTGCCTCAAACTAGGTCTCCTGGAACCAGGTTTCAAGCCGCTGTTCCTGAAAGTGGCTTTGTGTTCCATCAGCTTAAGGACGATCACCAGAGAAAAATGAAGAAACTGCTGATTCTGTATCCCGATCTTTCAAAATCTTGCTTCAAATATTCTTCTCTTAAGCATTGCTCTGTGCCTCAGACATATTTTCAGTATGCCAGGAAAGTCTCAGAGTGTGAGTGGGTGGGTGGAGTGTTTGTAAAAGATTTAAATTGCTGCTGTCGGGTTGTACCGCACTTTTAAAGATGGCTTTTAATTGTCATGAAACGTGCTGTGTGGTATAAGCGCAGAAAATGTGTCTTTGTTCCTTGTTTGCGATGCTATCCCATCGATTCCTTATGAAAGCAGCAGCACCAGAGCAGTGTTGTCAGATTTGGGTGCAAACGCTGAATTGTCCATGTTTCATCTCAAACTGAGCTAGCTGGTTGCCAACCAATCACCATGTTCTAACTAACTTTCCAAACCTTTTCTATTCCAAAGACAACCTGGATTATCCAGTAAACAGGGTTGGGGTCAATTACTGTTTTTTTTATCAATTCCCATTCCCTTTTAATCAATTCCAACATACTGATCAAAATCGCAATTTGCAGTGTTCCGTTAAAATGAGCTTCTCACTGTGGCAACAAATCACTTAAGTCACTCTTCGTCAACTGAATTGGCTTCAAATGAAAGCAGATGAACAATCACAACAATTATGTCTCTAAAATATGAATTCCAATTCCTGCGATGGAATTGGGAACTGATTTTAAAAAAGGAACTGTACTTAAAAAAAACCCCCAAAAAAAACCCAAAAAACCCCAGGACCCTGCCAGTCAAGTCCCCTTACATTTTTAAAAAGTAATGTTGAAACCAGCCTTAATCTGACAAGTAGTTTTTTTTTTTAAAGGATTGCAATCAAAGTTTCTGACTGCTAAAAAAAAATAAAAAAAAATAAAGGTAGTTTCTCTGGGTTTATCCATTAGAGCATGGTAGGAAAAATAAATTCTAGTGAGAGCCTTATAATTCCAAGCACCTGAAGAGCTCTAGTGAGATCAGCAGCAGCAGTGGTGGCGATAGCTCATCCTGTTTATCAGCTCTGTTAATATCATAGATTGGGATCACATTGATGGAAATAAGACTCCTCCTACTGCATAGCAGTTTCACCCATTTCAGGTTTTACTACCAGCTTGATTAGCCCCAGTGTCTAGGTAACAAGTTCAGGGGTGTCTTATTAAACTTAGTAAAACCAGGTTCAAACCGCTATGCATTGGGAGTCTTATTTCCGTGCCTGGATCAGTAGCACTCAGCAGTGGCGGTTACAGGTGCGATTGAACCATCAGGAGGTGTGGGGCTCCTTCACTGACCTGCGCTGTGCTCAGCCTCTCTCCCTCTCTCCTCCTCCCTCTCCCCAGCCCTGCAGCTCCCGCTGGCGAACGATGGAGGCAGTCGGTCCTCTTCCTCGGAGAACTCTCCTCAGCACAACTCGCACCCCAGCCGGCCCAGGCACATGCTGACCTTGCCCACCCCTCCTTACTGCCTCCCGAAGAGCCTTGAGAAGTAAGGGAGGGAACCAGCCCAGTCGCAAGGCCGTTTCGTTCAGACGCTTAGAGCATTTAAGGCAAATGACAAGGGCGGGGGAACTTACGTTGTTCCAGCACTGTTCTAAATGGTTTAATTGAACCAATTAAACCTCAAGTAGTTAATGATCTCATTTTACCTGTTAAACCTGGAGTGGAATGGTCATCCAAGACTGTGATTGGACACCCTTGGACAAGGGCCTATAATTTACCTACAAGTGATGGCCGAAAATGAAATATTTACTAAAGAAGTTGTTTTACCTTATAGACTTTTCCAAGAAGTGCAAAACAGACGTAATGGTATTCAACTAGCAATAAGAAGTATAAAAGCCATAAAGTTTACAGATGAGAGGAGGCCGTTCCACTGGTCAGCACTTGTCCATTTCCTGCCAGCTGGTTTAATATCAAAACGTTATCAAGCTGGGTTGTAAAAGATGGCAGTGATGGAGCATCACCATGTCTTGGTAACCCTTTGTAAACCGTTCCATCCCGTCACCGCTCTGTGTGTGAAGTGGTGTCTCCTCCCCTCTGTCCTGCGTCTATCGCTGCGTCGTTTCTAACTGTAGCGTTTTCCTTTTTACCCAAGTTGCTGTTTTCTGCTAGTTTTATACCATTTAGTTTACCTTTCCACTTGCATCTGCAGCTCTGGCCAAAAGTTTAGCATCACCCTATAGAATTAACTTCTTGTGCTTCATAAAGTCAAATGAAACCTGCTAAATAATATACAATTGCATACCACTTTGTAGTTTGAATAATGTTACGTTAACTTATTGAATTACGTACTGCATTGTAGTTTGAGTAATGTTACGTTAACGTATTGAATTTTGTAGTTTTCCGTATACTTAACAAAAAACGGACAAATTGAAAAATGTGACATTTTAAAATCTAACATGGGATACTGTACTACAAGTATGGCTTCCGGTAGACTTTTGCAATATCATTTTGCTTTGATTACATGATGTTAAATAAAAGATCTAAAATATGTTCATCCTAGTTTTTTATTTTTTTTATTTGTATGTTTCAATTCTAAAATTCAAGTGATGCAAAACTTCTGGCCATAGCTTTTATATAGGGCTCATAGTGTTTTAAAGATAATTTTCTGTTCATTTGACTGCTAAAAACTGTCTTCTCCGTTAACAACCGCAGCCCAAACAGGTCAGAGATGCTGGTTGTGTTTGTTCCGGCAGTTGAGAAACACTTAAAGAAACTGAGTCAATTTGAAGAGGTAATCCACAGAAGACAAACAAAGACTGAAATAGACTTCCAAGTCCAAACCCTTGCATTGGCTTAAATGATTTCTGTATTCAGCGCTATTGAGTGTTTTAAGAGTGATGGCTGTTCTGGGAGTTGTAATGCCTTTTTTTTTTTTTTGTCTGACAGTGCCGAGATTGACCAGAAGCTACAGGAGATAATGAAGCAGACCGGCTATCTGAAAATAGATGGGCAGGTGAGCTGCTTTTACTGCAGGATGTGTATGGAGAGTAAAAACTTTCTCAAACCGTTCAACTTTACTACAGAGAAAGTTCTCTAAACCAGTGGTTTGCAACCCTGGTCCTGGGGACCCCCCTGTGCCTGCTGGTTTTTATTCCAACTGAGCTCTCAGTTATGTTACTAGACCCTTAATTGAATGGCCATTTGCATAATTAGACCTTTTTAATTGTTTTCATCTTCAAGTAAGCTATAACATTTTTTTATAAGGCCCTTGAACACTGCAACTGTTTCAGAGCTGAAAACAATAGAAAAGGTCTAATTAAGCAAATTATCATTTCAGTTAAGGGTCTTGTTAAGTAATTGAGAGCTCAGATGGAATGAAAACCAGCAGATGCGGTCTAAACAAAGGATAGTGGCAGTGGCCATGAATAATCCAGGAGTGTAAAGATCCACGCAGCACAAGAAGAAACAGACACAAGCAGAGGCATTGGCTGTAATGTTGGTTTGCTTGATTGGTGCCTCATTTCTGCTGTGGGCCGATGCGTTTCAGTGTTTTTTCCAAACGTGGCCAACCTCTGAAGTCCTTGTCCTGCATCAAAAGGTCCCTGGGGGATTGTGGGATGTTATTGTGCTGTGTTTTATAGAAACCCGTAGCAGTGCTACGTTCAGCAGTGAAAGAACGTCCGTCGCTGTTTTTATTTTTTGATCTACATACAGTTTGGTGCAGTGGCCATGAACTGTTTCTGGATTTCAGAGTCCGCCCAGATTGTTTGAAGAATTCCCGTTTCTTCGTTGGCACACATGACGCAACAGTTTATCTTCTTTGGCCAAACTCTTCTCAATAGCTATTGCAGTCGTGAAAACAGCTTGCAATGTGTAGCGCTCAAGCAAATACAAGTGTGACAAAATACGATTCAATAATACAGCAGATAACAGTTTTGTACTGTGCTGTATTTAAATGCACAATCATTGCACTACTAATATGTCATTGTAGATAGAACTTGCTGCATCCTAGTTCATATTGTATTTTAGTGGTATTATTTGCACTTACTGTAAACTATACTGTATTATATAAAGATTGCATTGTAATCCTGTACTGCTCTGTAACACTTAAGTCGCCTTGGATAAAGGCGTCTGCCAAATAAATAAATAATTATCATAATTTCAAGCAGTGACAAAGGCATCAAAACCAAAACAGCAAACCTACAGCTTGCAACACTGAAACCTAGAGTAATGAAAAAAACCACCCCATAAAGACTGGTGTACGTGTACAGGTACGAGTGGTACTGTTGGCTAGCCTGTGCTTTTGCTCTTGCAGCGGTACCCTGCGGAGGTGAGCGATCTCCTGAACGAGGGGGAGATCGGCAGTGGGACGTGCGGGCAGGTCTTCAAGGTCCGCTTCAAGAAGACGGACCACGTCATTGCGGTGAAGGTAAGAGTTTCCACACACACCTGCACGCACCCTTAACGCTTCCCATGGTATTGTTATAGATTCCCATGGTTATAATATGCATTTATCACGGTTTGGCATGTTTTTAATGTGCTTTACCATACCTCGCTGGTCTTTTTACAACGTTTTCACTATGCTTTATTATACTTTATGCTTTTACTATGGGGCTCTTTTATAAGGGTTAGTTTACAATGTTTACAATGCTTTCATTGTGCTTTTATTACCCATTGCTTTGCTTTTACTAGGGGAAATTATTATTATTATTATTATTATTATTATTATTATTATTATTATTATTATAATATAATTCTTAGACGCCCTTATCCAGGGTGACTTACAATTGTTACAAAATATCACATTACAAAGTATCACATTGTAAAATATCAAATTACAGAGTATCATATTAGAGGGTAAGGGTAGTAACGTGCAGAATGCGACCGACTGTTCCCTTTAGTCCTCTTATATTGATATTTACAGAATCTGACCTGGGCTCCGGCTTTTCTAAGGGTACACACAGAAGCACCTTTTATCAACTTCATTTTCTGCAGAAGGGTAAACATGGTGCATGTGGCAAAAGAAAGTCTTGAATAAAGAAATAATCAACTTGGTTTTATGAAAAAAAAAAAGCTGTGGGTGCATACGCAGGGCTGGAAATAAAACTTCTACTGCATATAGGTTACAAGTCAGGTGTGTCATTAAAATCATAGTAAATCCAGGAATGGATCAAACTGCTATGTGATGGGAGTCTTTTTTCCATCCCTGCATATCCCCAGTCATGGTGGGAGGGAGGGAGGGAGGTTTTTAGTGGCTTAAACACCAGCAGAACAAATAGCACCATAGATACAGAGACCAGGAATACGGGATAAGAGACTTCCCTGTGTTGGCTGTTAGCTTTCCTATTCATGCCTCTGTCCCTTTTAGTAGCAGCTTGTTTGTCAGCAGCAGGTGGGTTCCCCGCTTTAATCCCCGGTCTTGTTTCAACAGCAAATGCGTCGGACCGGAAACAAGGATGAGAACAAGCGGATCCTGATGGATTTGGATGTGGTGCTGAAGAGCCACGACTGCCCTTACATCATACAGTGTTACGGAGCCATCGTCACGAATGTAAGAAATATGACTTGCCTTTTCATTTTTTTTACTAGAGTTTTTAACCTTTGAACGTTAGGCAAGTCTTAAATGTTTTGAATGTGGGGGGGTTGGGGGTGCATTCAGGTCAAATATGGGTGTTCGCCTTGGTGTTTAGATAGTACTGTGTGTACAGTGAAAGACAGTGCATCTCATATTCAGTATTTCTTCAGTCTGTTCCAAGATTGGGGTCAATTCCTGTTTTTCAGTTCCCATTCCCTGTTTAATCAATTCCAACTCATCAGTGATCAAAATTGCCAGCAGCAGAATTCTGTTAAAATGAGCTTCTCGCAGCGGCAACACAGGATGTAAATTGAAGTCACTGTTTGTTAGTCAATTTTAAATTGGCTTCAAATGAAAGCAGGTGATCAATCATAGCAATTACGTCTCTAAACGATCAATTGGAATTTATTTTAAAAAGGAACTGGAATTGAAAACCAGGAATTGACCCCACCCTGGTCTTTTCCATACACGGTAAAGTGTTGGGCTAGATCCCCCAAGTACTTCACTCCGAATCGTCATTCGCGTAATATTTTTCAGAATGGAAAAAACACACCCAATAGTTACCAAACCACAAATAAACGACGGAAACATCTAATTTAGTGGTGTGTAAACCGACTCATGATGTTTCTTATTTATTTTAGAATTGTAATTGGTTGTTCTTTACCTTTCAGAAAAAAAAAAAAATGATGCTAATGATGATTTGGAGAAAGTAGCTTTGAGAATCTAGCCGCTACAGTCTTATACATAAAGACATGTTGTGGTAGTTAAAAAATAAATAAATATGACGGAGGGCTTTTATGGTTGGGTTTCTAAATATGAGAAGGAAATGAAATGGAAAATCCTGATTGGTACTCTGCACTAGCCCCAGTGCGGGGGCGTCAGACACACTACCCTGAGGAATTTGCTTCTTTTTAACCCTCTTCCCGACTTGCGTTGCAGACGGACGTGTTCATAGCCATGGAGCTCATGGGCACGTGTGCGGAGAAGCTGAAGAAACGAATCCAGGGCCCCATTCCAGAGAGGATTCTGGGCAAGATGACCGTGGCGGTGAGTCCTTCCTTCTCCCTAGACAGTTGCAGAGAAGGTTTCTCGTATGCCTCGTTTCAAAGTACCACTCAACCCCGGGTTGAAAAGCCTGCTGGCCCTGATACTGCGTTTCCATGTTCATTTAGCCAATCCACGTTGGCTGCCAATCCGAGCTGCCCCGTATTTTTTTTATAATAATAATAATAATAATAATAATAATAATAATAAACTTTATTTTATATAGCGCCTTTAAAAGCATTCGTCTCGGAGCGCTTAACAAAAAGAAAATACAAGAAGTCATAAAAACACAGAGGCCAAACAGAAATACAGAATCATACGAAAGCCTTTCTAAAAAGTAAGTTTTAAGACTTGATTTAAAAACACTCAAAGTAGCAGAGTCTCTAATCTCTATAAGAAGGGAGTTCCATAATTTTGGGGCATAACAACTAAATGCCCTGTCGCCCGTAGTGCGTAGGCGAGCACGAGGGACACTCAACAATCTAAGATCATGTGGCGAAGGTTGCGGGTAGGAGTATAAAAAGATAAAAGATCAGATAAATAAAGTGGGGCCAGCCCATGAAGAGCCTTATAGGTAAGCAGTAGAATTTTAAAATCGACTCGGAACCTAACAGGCAGCGAGTGCAAGGTAATAGGATCTGATAAGACCTGGACAGAATTCTGGCTGCAGAGTTCTGGACATATTGAAGTCTGGCAAGACTTTTGGACTATTTCCCAAAGTGGAATGGGTGGAAGTACGTCACAACACTGACCAATCAAGGGACAAGTGGCCTAAACATTGAATCCACTTCTGAGTTGAGCAGGCTTCTCCGTGCTTTAATATTCTTGTATGTTTTTTATTACTTTAGTAACACACAGCTCTAAAGAATGGTTAGGATTGTCGAATGCAAAGCAACAGCGTCCGTCCTTTTTGGGTTTCTAAACAAATTAATGTGACCTTTGCTGCAAGGCTTGCTGGGAAAGAACCGCCAACATCCGTCTCAAACTCGCACTGCATGGAAACAGAGTCTTTTCACTGGGGGGGGGGGGGGGGGCCAGGAGGACAGCGATGCTCGGATCGGTGGAATAAGAAGTGAATCCTAATGGTTGTGTTGCTCTCTCTCTCACGCTCTCTCTCTCTCTCTCTCTCTCTCTCTCTCTCTCTCTCTCTCTCTCTCTCTCTCTCTCTCTCTCTCTCTCCTCTAGATTGTAAAGGCATTGCTGTATCTGAAGGAGAAGCACGGAGTGATCCACAGGGATGTGAAGCCCTCGAACATCCTGATCGACGCTAAGGGCCAGATCAAGCTGTGTGACTTCGGCATCAGCGGGCGGCTCGTTGACTCCAAGGCTAAGACGAGGAGCGCTGGCTGTGCTGCTTACATGGCTGTGAGTCCCAAACGCATACACACACCTGCACAGGACCATGTCGACCTGTAAATCACTCTACCTGAGCACACCTTCTCCCTACCTGAGCTACCCTTATTAAAGTTTACCAGGGGATTTTTGCATGGTCATTTTCCCCGTTCGTTTTCGATGCATTTACCTTGGTTTGCCATGTTTATTAATATTTTACCGTACCTCGCTGTTCTTTACAATGCTTGCCTATGCTTTGCCCTGCTTTCAGTATACTTTATTACACTATGCTTTTAGTATAGGAAACTTTTATAAGGGTAGTTACATGTGTTTAACAGGGGTTGCTCAAACTCTAGGATATTGAATGATTTAAATAATAAGCTTAATTGATGGTATTTTGGAAACCAAGGACTGATTTAGAGGGCTAGAGTGAGTTTCGAACTCTGATATTACTAACGAGGGGAGGGGGGGAGGGAGGAAGGAATGTGTTTACTTACTAGTAGCAAAGTTATTTTTAAATAAATAGATGTGGTTTAACTGGACTGTGCCAAGACACCGGTTCAGTCTGATTGTGATCACTGAAACACAGTGCACACACTCTCATGCACTGTGTTTTGATTATTTTTATATTTTTTAATTAACCTTGCTATTCAATTAACCTTGCTATTCTATTTTTTTTTGTTTCCAAAACTATATTTTGTGTGTGTGCGTGTGTGTATGTGGATGGAGGTCTCTCTATGTGTCTGTGTGTGTCTCTCTTTTTTTTTTTTTTACTCTGTTGTGTTCTGTTTATTTCAGAAATATGTAATCCTGCACAGTCCTTGAGATGTGAATTCAAGGCTGTTGTCCTGGATGAGAGCGGTGCAGATTAAACGCATCGCAATGTTACTCAATACCCTCAAATATCTAATTGCAACAACACTTTTTTTATTTATGTTTTTTATATAAGAGCCCAATTTTTTCCCTTTTTTACCTATTGCGATCGAAACCATGCCCAAAATTATTCATGGTATCACTGTACAAGACATTTTTATAATGTATCTTTAAGATTGCAATCTTTATATGATTCATGGCTACCGTTTCAAAAAACGGTAGCCCCTAAACACAACCAGTTACAGTATAGGTGATGAGCAAAATCAGTTGCCTTATATGAGTTTTCTACTTTGATATTGCTCTGTATAATGCTGTAGTTAGACCTAGAATACTGAGGACAGGACAGAATCTGTAAAAGTTGGGATGGCCAAATGGCCTCTTCTCGTTCCCAGACTTTTCTTATGTTCTGATGCGTCTGTATCGGCTGGTCGAGATCCAGTCCAGGTCTTTATTCCCAGCACCTCGAGACTCAGTACTGTCTGAGGTGTAGCTGAGTGTCCATGGAAATGCCCTCCAGCTACACCTGGGGAAAGGCAGTGGAAACGATCTGTTCGTTAACTGAACCTGCTCGGTGTTAATTAAGTACTTCTTTGTACCTGCTTGGAAGAAAGCCCCAGACTGGCTCTGATGGGACACATTTACGGGTCTGCATACATGTTCTTACTGTGACCTGATTGAGGTTTCTTGAGCTCAATCTAGAGTGACAGCTCTGCAGTGAGAGTCCTGTTACACTGCACTTAAGGTAGAGCTGTATAGAAATCTGTGCTGCCAGGGTTTTCTTAATGAAAAGCTCTCTACTTTTGCTCACAGCCTGAAAGGATAGACCCTCCAGACCCCACCAAACCTGATTATGACATCCGAGCGGACGTATGGAGTCTGGGCATCTCTCTGGTAAGCGACCGCTAACAAGATCTTGATAAGAATTGATTTATTTTCATATCGTTACAAAGCAAGTCTGAGCAAGGCAAGTTATTTTATGGATTTAGATATTAAAGGTTCTGTCTCTAGTATACACCTTCCATCATTTCTACAGTATGTTTGAACACCAGCTAAAATCAATCTCAGTCTGGTTTAAACCCGCCATATTCATTTTTCTTTTAAAAGTGCATTTCTTTCGCACTGGCTTTTATTTTTAATTGACACCTGCAGTGACTAATTGTGAAAGCGGTTCACTTGTGTGCAACGAGGGTAACTATTGCATTGGTTGTGTTTGTGTAGTTTGGTGTTCTGAAAGGGGTACAGTAGAACCTCACTGAACACTTTGGGAATGGAGGTTGGTAGTAATTCTGACATGCCTGTAACTCTGAATATGAGTTTTCTATGTTTTTAGTAAATGTGTACACCTGCTATCTACAGCCTTAATCTGCTGAATAATACAAGGATACAGCACAGTAATGCAATACTCATATTGTTATGATCTTGCTCAGTCACTCAGCATCCTTTTGGCTTAAGCAAAACACCAGCATTCACTTATAGGAGCACCTGTCTGGTTGCATTGCACGCAAGGTTGAGTGATTGCATACTTCCGGCTGAAAGTGGGGTGTTGTGTAGACCGGTCAGTTTGTAAGTTTGGTGTTCGTAACTCCCGTGGTTGTACTGTGTTAAAGTATAGCACCCCCTCTGTCTTCTGCAGGTGGAGTTGGCCACAGGGCAGTTCCCCTACAAGAACTGCAAGACGGATTTCGAGGTGCTGACCAAAGTGCTGCAGGAGGACCCCCCTCTCCTTCCCACCGGAATGGGCTTCTCCCTGGACTTCCAGTCCTTCGTCAAAGACTGGTCAGTGCCACTCCTTAGAATTAGGGGTGTATTTTTTTCATGGTAAAAAAACGGCTTATTTCACGGCATAAAAATAAGTGTATTTCACGATTTAAACTTATGTATTAAAGCAGAAAAAATAGCGTCACAGTGAAAATTGATCATTTTTTTTCTCGAGTTCATTATACAATAAATGTTTAACCCTTTGCGGTCCATTTATTCCACGCGTCTCAGGCGTGTCAGGTCCAATTTATTTTCACACATGCAGTTTATTTTAGACGCGCTGTTTAAAAGTATTTTTTTTCACAGTAGAACAGGTTTAAAAGGCACTGCATATCAACAGGACACTCAGTACTGCATCTCAAGCCCCGCCCCACCCCTTGTTTGCTGTATTTTTCACATACCTCTTCATTGTAGTGCATACCGATAAATCATCTCCTGATCACTTGTTTTATCACCAAACTCCTCAATAATGTGATCCAAGTCATTATTTTATTACTATAACATCTAAAAAAAGCTCTGCAAATGTCTGTGATATTCTTTGAGCGCTGGATGCAGAAGCAGCTATCTTGTTTGTTTATATCCGTTGTAACACAGCGGTGAGGGGGTTAATCCTCCCTGCATGAAAAACATGTGCGAATGCACAGTGGTTTAATTCAATTGTTTTGTTTATTGTTTAATTATTTCTGTTAATTGTTTTATTGTTAATTGTTTATTGGTGATTGTCCCCTGCACCTGGTGATTATTATTAAATTAGAGCCAGGTGCAGAGTATAAAAGAGAGGCAGCCAGTCTGTGCGGGGCTGCTGTGTGTATAGCCCGCTTGCGAGGGTGTGCAGGCGTACCAAGTAGTGAAGGTTTGTTTGTGAAAAAACGGTGCGTTTTGTTTTGTTACAGGTAAACGGCTTAGCCGTCCTGTTTATAGGTTAGGTTCCTGTTTTGTGTCTAGTTAGCGCTCTAAAAAGGAGCTAGGTGTTTATTTTGTGTTTTATTTTGTTTTGTGTTTATTAAAATTAGCACGTCAGTGCAGTGCAAAAATCCATTCCTGTGCCTGGGTCAGTGTTTTTAAAGGGGCAACGAACCCGAGTGGGTGTGATTCTTTTACACCGTGTTATCTATGTGATGCCGGGGCTATCTGTATTCATGAGATACGCCCCCTTTTTTTTCGGCTGCTATCGATCTCACTCGGCCATTGAATAGTTTTCTCGGCTTTTTCCGGAGAAAAAACGACGAGAGACCTTTTTTTTTGCGTCTTTTTGATGCTGTTGGACAGGGTCCGACATCGGACCGGAAAGAGAAAATTGCAATGTCAGACCAGGTCCGACATAGGGCCGCAAAGGGTTAAATGCCTACTTGAAAAATGGTAAATTCTAAATTGTAGAATATTTTCTGTTTTTTTTTTATGTCCACCTTTTTAAAGACATTCTATTTTCACCATTGTGTGTGTGTGTGTTTATAATTTATAATTTATAAGTTCTAGAAATGTCTCAAACAAAGAATTTTAGGAAAAATCTTATGTGTCAAAAGTTTTGCTTTTGTGGATGAGGAAAAAAAAGTTACAATAGATGTCTACAGTTATTTATTTCAGCATTTTTTTTTTCAGAACTCCAAAAATGCTAATTTAAAAGTATTCATACCCTGACAAGGAAAATTGAATTAATAGCTAGTTGAGGCACCTTTGGCAATAATAACCTCTTTTAAACGATTCGGATATTTGTCAATGAGCTTTTGGCATGGTTCTTTTCTTTAGTGATTGTTGATCATTCTTCAATGCAAAATTGTTCCACTTCATTCATATTCCAAGGACTTCTCTTGTGCACAGCCTTCTTCAACTCCCACCAAAGATTCTCGAATCGGATTTAGATCGGGACTTTGACTAGCCCATTCCAGAACATTGGTTTTATTCTTCTTTAACCATTCTGAAGTAGAGATTTTGGTGCGTGCTTTGGATCGTTGTCGTGTTGGAACGTCCAGTTGCGTTTTAAACCAAGTTTTGTAGCAGAGTTTCAGATTATTTCCTGTGCCATTAGAGGAAAAACAGCCACATGCACCTCCATGCTTGACAGTGGGTATGGTGTTCTTTTCTTTGTACGCCTCATCAGACTTTCTCCAAACGTAACGACTATCAGTGTGACCAAATAGCTCTTTTTTTTTTTTCCCCCATCACTCCACAAAATCTTTTTTTTTTTTTTTTTTTTTATAAATTTAGTCTTTGCCAATTTTTATTATTATTTATTTTCTCCCAATTTGGAATAGCCAATTATTTTATTATGCTCAGCTCACCGCTACCACCCCTGCGCTGACTCGGGAGTCGAACACACATTGTCCTCCAAAGCGTGTGCCGTCAGCCGACCGCTTTTTTTCACACTGCGCACTCACCATGCAGCCACCCAAGAGCTACAGCGTCGGAGGACAACGCAGCTCTCGGGCAGCTTGCAGGCAAGCCTGCAGGCGGCTGGCCAGACTACAGGGGTCGCTGGTGCACGGTGAGCCCAGGATACCCTGGTCGACTTGAACTCGCGACGTCCAGACTATAGGGCGCATCCTGCACTCTATGCAAGTGCTTTTACTGGATTTGCCACTCGGGAGCCCACTCCACAAAATCTTTGACCAGAACTCATATCCGTCATTCAAATGCCATTTTGCAAACTTAAGAGATTGTCCGTGACGTTTTCCTAAGAGTGGCTTTTTCCTTGACCTGCGACCATCAAAACCTTCACCATGCAATACTCGACCTATGGTTGAAATGGAAACCCCAGTCCCACTTCCAGTCAATTCACTTTGAATATCTTTGGCAGTCAATCTCTGATTGTTATTAACCTTCCTCACAATTCTTCTACTTGTTCTTGGTGAAAGAACCTTCTTTCTTCCAGACCGAGGGAGCGTTGTGACAGTACCATGAGTCTTGGACTTCTTAATAATAGTAACAATAGTTACTGTATTACTGTATTTAATAGTTACTAAGTCATTGTATTCATCTTGCTCTTAATTGTATTATTACTTGTACTGTAACACTTGAAATGTATTTGCTTACGATTGTAAGTCGCCCTGGATAAGGGCGTCTGCTAAGAAATAAATAATAATAATAATAATAGTTGAAATTGGGATACTCAAATTCTTGGAAATCTTCTTGTATCCTTCTCCAGCTTTATGACAATAAATCATTTTCTGCCCAAGGTCTCCAGATAGCTCTTTACTTTTCCCCCATACTGACTTATTGGTAATGACAGCAATCATCCTGTGCCTAACCCTTTTATACATAGAATGTTCACCTACAATCCAGCATTTTCTAGAATTAGATTCTACATCATCATATTGACATTTCTAGCACCTTTATAGACAATACTATCATAGAATCAAAGGGTATGAATACTTTTGAATGAGCATTTTTGCAAAAACAATTGCTGAAATAAATAATTGTAGACATCTATTTCTTTGTAACTTTCTTTCCTTGTCCACAAAAGCAAAATGTTTGCTATAAAATATTTATATATATATATATATATATATATATATATATATATATATATATATATATATATATATATATATATATATAATATTTATACTAATTTTCAATCATAAAAATTCTAGGTGATGCCAAACTTTTGGCCATAGCTGGAGTTAAAGAGAAAATAACAGGTAGATAGATGCCAGTTAAAAATGCTCCAAAAAATTACAAAGTAAGCCTGTGCTCAAATGAGGGCAGTGGCACTGAATGGGTTAAACAGCTTCTGCCTCCAGTGTGTTTAGCACTGTGACGTGCGATATCTATTGAAGGAGCTTCCTGTTTCATTAAAGATGGCGCTCGCATTAAGAGTAGATGTAGCTGACCTCTCAGATGTACTTATTCACTGCTTCTTTGGAACTGCTGTACTTTGAATGAAATGAGTTTGGATGCAATTGCCTTTAAACTTTTGTAACCAACTTTTTTGGTTTTCCACCCTCCAGCCTTACAAAGGATCACAGAAGGAGACCAAAATACCACAAACTACTTGTAAGTTTTCTTTACAGAATTACGGATTTGAGGGTCAATTCCAGTTTTTCAATTCCCCTTCAATCATTTCCAACACATTGATCAAAATTGCAATGAGCAGCATTCTGTTAAAATGGGCTTCTCGCAACAGTGGCAGCAAATGACTTGCATTTGAAGTCCCTGTTCGTCACTTAAATGGGCTTCAAATGAAAGCACCTGAACAATCACAGCAATTATGTCTCTAAAATATAGAAATGTGTTCAAAGGAATTTGAATTGGGGAATTGATTTTTTAAAAATTGGAAGTGGAATTTGAATTGAAAAACAGGAATTGACCTGGATTTGATACTTTTTTTTTTAGAGAGCCATTTATAGATTTCACGTAATATTTATGACTAGATGTCATCAATTGTGTAGTAATTTTGTATTGTGGTAAACTGATGTCTGCAGTGGTTAAAATGCTGCTGGGATGTTGGCTACCTTTATAATTTGGGAATGCCATTTTGAAACTGCTGCAGGCCTAATATTAGTGTAAGAAAAAGATAACTGGTTGTAAACGCACAGTATATATATATTTTTCAATTATGTCCTTTGTTCACAAGCACTTATTTTTGCTATGTTGAAATTTTATTTATTTTTTTTTAAAATTTGTATGTTGCCCATTTGTCATTCTGTCGTCTGGGTAGTCCTGGCTCAAGTTTATAAAAATAAAAAGAAATCAAGAAGAGAACAGTCTGTCCTGACAGTGCTGCTGGAAATCAACCACCACTGCTTGCCCACATTCTGTCTTCACCAGATATGCTTGGAATTAGAAAAAGGGGGGAAAAATGTGATGGTTTGCTACAGTACGGCTATTTAGCACCAAGCTGTTCACTCCTTACCTCCGAGAATAACAATACAGTACATGCTGTGTCCTAGCAAAAGCTTATCTTCAGAACATCTTGTAGGAATTTGATCATTTGCACAGGTGGGGAAGCATTTTGCTGTTGCACAGTGCTTGGGATGTGGGTTTTAGTGCACAGTGCAACGCTAATATGCTTCCTACCTTCTTTGCTCGCAACACATTTTTTCAGACCTTGTTTTGGTGCCAATGAAGAATCTCTCACAACACACACAAAGGGTTTTACACAGGGAGGAAATTCAGCTTTAGGAGGTAATAATATCTAGCAGAGCTGTGAAACCTCTTTGGTTTGCAATACCGATGACTAGGGAGTTTGTATAAAGCGGTACCAAAAATATATACAATACTAACAGGGGGGAAAAAAAGACTAACGTAAAATAAGTTTACTTAAACTAAATGGCTGATTTGAATAGGAGCAAATATCTTTTACAAAAAAGAGCTGAGATCTTTAAACACAACATAAAGGTGTTTGCATTTTTACTGTCCCTGTTTCACCCAGAGACAAGCCCTGCTAGTCTTTTCAGACCCATTAATTCATTAAGTCTCATTGTCCTCATTTGAGGACTGGCTACTTTGTTATATTTTGGAGCATTTTTTAGCTGGTATTTACCAGTTTTTTTCATTTTCTTTTTAACTATTTTGCCTTGGTAACTTTTATTCTGATTTTGTTAACCGCAAAAGTTAAGTCTAAGTGCAGCTCTTAATTCTGCAAATATGACTGAATGACTCTGCTGTTAACTTGCTGAGCACGCTTATACTGTTTTTGTTTAAAAAAAAAAAAATTGTGATTACAATATCAAAACTGGGACGATTTAACAATTTTACTGTTTCCGACTGGGACAAAAATTTAAGGCTGGCAACTGGGACAATCCCAGTTTTCCCGGGATGTCTAGTAACCCTACACAAGAGCCATCCGATAGCCTGATCTCTGCTGTATACCATTACACTGTACACATGTACAATACACACGTAAAATATAAGTGAAGTGCCGAACAGCTTTCCTGTACGTGCCAGTGAAATACTGCAAGATAGAAAGAGCGAGAGGGATAAAGAAAGAAAGAAAGAAAGAAGGGAGAGTGACTGCAGCCCTGGCACAAAGAGGAACAGTTTTAAAGCCACTGGGAGTTCGTATCTCAGCTGTATTCCAGTCCTGAGCTCAGTGGTGAATGGTTCTTTAGCGCTGGAACTAAACTGAAGCAGCAAGCTTTCCTTAATCCTCCCTCTCACTTCCCCTCTCTTGCCTCTCCCCTGTTCCTGCAGGAGCACAACTTCATCAGGCGCTACGAGGTGCTGGAGGTGGAGGTGGCAGCCTGGTTTCAGGACATCATGGAGAAGACGGAGTCTCCTCGCACCAGCCAGTGTTACACCCAACACCAGATGCTGTCGTTGTTCAGCAGGTAGCCAGGGGGCGCCAGAGAGACAGCTGCCAGCGCCCCGCCACTCAAAACACAGACTGACTTAACACGACTATCAGCGACAAGATGAAACAAAACCGCTTCTTAGTAATTCAGTATTTTTTTTATTTTTATTTTTTTATATTTTGCGGTTATGATAAGCTACAGAAGAATTGTTTTTTTTTAAGTTTAGGATGAATAGGGGGAGAATCGACCTCCTTTTTTTTTTTTTTTTTTTTTTTAAAAACATGGTTTTATCCAGTAGGTTTTTCAAACTGCAAGATTTCTGGTGACTACAAAAAATGAAGCTTTCTTTTCTGATCGAGACATTTACTGCAGAGGGAGACTGCGTTTTTAACTTCCTGAATACTACTCGGCGTAGTAAAGCAAGGTTTTTATTCTATTTCTTTTCTTAAACGTCGCTAGTTAAAGTAATCCCAAAGGTTTCACAGGGGGGAAAAAAGCAAAAGCCACAGCAGTGTGCCAGACTCCTCCTTGTTCCCTAACACTACACATGCACATCTCCCTGGACTGTATGCAGTACACTGTAATCATTTCCCCTCCCTCTATAACCACTGCATTGTGATGTCCCCCTGCTTCCTTTCGACACAATACAAGATGACCCCTTCCCCGTTTAATACAGTAAAACCTGTCTAATCCGGCATTGATTGGGACTGAAAAATTGTGCAGGATTGTACAGTGTGCTGGAATACAGAGGTACTGTAAAATCTAACACTGTACCCAAAATAGGTTATCAATGGCAAACTATTTGAACACTTTGAAAAGCTATGACGGTACTTCTCCAGTAGTTCAAGGATTGTATTTAAATGTTACTTCCGTTATGTAAACAGGGACTTTACTGTAGACTTACCCATACCAGCAGGACATGTTCACTGACACAAAATACTTAACACAGGACTCTCTGCCAGGCTGCACAGTCAGATTCACATTGATTTTAAGACTTGTAAATCATGCTGGATTCCAGAAGAGACAGGTCCTGGATTGTAGAGGGGATCAACCCAGAATTATACAGAGAGAGGCTGGATTGGGCAGGTTTTACTGTACTTGCCCTAAATAGCTACAGTTTCCAGTGCATACCCAGCTCCTGCCCCTCTGTAGCAGGGTGACAGCCCCATTTATCTGAAGTCTGATGCACACAGCTTGTTTCGCTCCCACCGTGCATGCAGTTCCCAGGGGGCAGAATTGCATCGGCTTGGTTTGGGGATTTCTGAGCTGATGCAGCTTTAGCATTGCTTCTATTTGCTGGCCTCCCTGTGGTTTAACCTTGAGATATTTTTATTGGGAGCGGGTGGGAGTGAGGGAGGGAGGGGAGTGGTGATGGTTGCTTCAGGCAGCCTGAGAGACTGTGCCGACATTCACATGCTGGTAAAATAAAATAACACGTGGAGCAGGAAAAAAAAGATCTGAGCTTCTCTCTGTTTTAACCCGTAACTTTTAAACCAGTCCGAATAAAACCCACAGAAACGTCTTCGTTCACCCCTGAGACGAGCATTACTTTAGATCGTAATTTTGTATATGGAGAGAAGGGACTGGGATTTGTAATGTCATTATTTTTTTTTTTTTTTGCTGTTTCTGCTATCTGTGTTTTATAATCTCACTCGCACAGTGTAGGAGCAATTAGTTTGAACATTTTAGGGTTGTGCACACATTTCGTTTCTGATCTAGAGGAGGCACTAGGCATTTTCAAATCTGTTAGTAATGTCCCAGTACTGCTGTGAAAAACTGCTTGACCGGCAGCGGCATTATTAACAGCTCTTGGCAAAATGATTCTGACCTTTTTTCATTCACAGCCAACAATAAGCTCCCTGCTTGTCCTGGGAACGCTAGTGGCTGATAATTGGACAGCTTTATGATGGCAGTCAGATTTTGTTCTGGTCGGTGAAGAGGGTCGAATTGGCTTCGACAGGCAGGCATGACGTTCCAGACTGCAGAGTCCTTTGTCTGTTTAGCAAAGATATTAGTTTTCGCACTGAGACACAATGCAATTTCTTGGAAAGATGCTTACAATGTACCCAACTGAATCCAAAGTTCAGGACGTTACAGACAGCATGTCCTTAACCTTGCGTGCGTGGGTTTTTTATTTTTATTTTATAGGGTGTATTTTTATTTTGTATCCCTCTAACTACTATAATGTACTGATTTCACTGGGAATTTTTTTTTTGTTTGTTTAAACATGATCATGCAGGTACTTTTTATCATTATTGTAATAATCTTTCATTTTAAGCAAACTATTTAAAGAGCAAATCATTTGTATCATTAATTAGGGTTATTGTACCCATCTAACTACAGTCAGCACTCGCATGTCCGACCCTATATAATTTTGACTTCAGTGATGGTTAAACGAGTGTGAGGCATATCTGATTTATTTCATCTGATTTGACGTGTATGTAGGCAAGCACGTTGTAACCTGCCCCCTACCACTCAAACACCCCCTGCCCTGCACACACACACACATTTCGTACAAAGAAAAAATATGACTTGCGTTTGAGGAACTGTACAGGGAGACGTTGATTCTTTCATTGAAATTTGTTAGCGCACAGTTGGGGAATAACAGCAGTAAAAGACAAAAACGTGTCAGTTTTTTCAGGGAACACAAAAAAGATACAATGTCAAAAATGCATAGCTGAAAGGACTGTTTTAAAATGGGCTTCCATTTAGATGTACTGTAGTTGGTATTGTTGGTACAGTACTGTATTTTAATTCAGTAGTGTAATACAGTACACACTTTTAAATCCATATTGTAGCAGTATGTAAAATTCCCCATTAACGACCCAACAGCAAAATGAAATCAAAATGTTAGCCATGCGCAGAACTGCTTAAACGCAATGCAATTTATCAAAAGATTAAAAAATAACAAGTCTCCAGAATTAAAACCGTATCCAAAGTCAGTATTCAAAATTGCAGAATATAGTGCTCAATAATGCCCTAATGTTACAGTTCACTTGCAAATGAAAATGCATAACCACAACTAAAGATCACAGATTTAAAAAGAAAAATGCATCACAGTATCTTAAACTGTTTAATGATTAACCGTGCCTTCGTTCGCTTTGTTTTTGGAGGAAGCGCTGTGTAACTGCAGTGCACAATAAAGACAGACTGATTTGCCATCCCAGACTGACGTGTATCTGAGTGTCGTATATCCGAGTGCTGACTGTACTATAATATACTGATATCGCTGGGAAAAACAAAAAAAACCATAATCCTGCAAGTACCTTTTAAAAATATTTAATCTTTTTTATTGATTAAAGAGGAAATCGTTTTTATCAAGTTTTGAATGCAACCGAAGGAGTTGAACATGTGTCTGTCAACGCAAGGAAGCTAGGCTTCATGAAATAAACTGGAAGCGTTGCACAGTTGAGTATTGTTTGGAGAGAGGGAGCGTGGGTATTACACTTGTTTTTAAATCTGGAATTTGATTGCGATTGGCAAGTAAAGATAGACATGTCGGGAAATCTTTACAATGCTGACGTACAGAATTGTATAACATTGGCTTTAACAGGGGTGGAAATTAAAATAAATAAATCCAAGGACAAACAAATTTCTATTACAGACAGCAATCTGAAGATTAGTCATTGCATTTATCTGGCCCATTTAGCAGTTCTAAATGGATGTTTTAAGGGCTGTATTGAAGGCGCAGTGTAATGCAGTTAATTGATGGAGGATGTAGACTTCGCTGGACGTGGTTAAAAGAATATTTGGTGGCTGAATGTTGGTAGTTTGAAGAAGGCAGCAGCTTGACAGAACGCAGAGAGGGAAGCTAATTGCATCAGCAGCTCCTCAATCATGTTTTAATTATGCTGTTTTTAATACTGAAACCGTACTGCTGGTAAGCATGGGCTTGGGGGCTGGAGCGCTAGGAGGTTTGTCATTGCAGCGGTTCAGGCTGATTTGCAATTAAGGAGTCTTTTAAGGTTTTCAATTGCCTTTGCTCTTCCCCAGCTGAGTTCCAAGCATGACGCTTTCCCGAGCTTTCTCAGACAACAATTTTATTTCTACATCTTTTTCCCCTGATGTTAGAAATAGAAACTCAAGTGAAAGGGATCTTGTTGACTGCACACGTTGTAGAAAAAACATGGGCAAGAGCTGAATATCAAATATCCAGGCCGGTTTATAGGTGAGAGAGCTCCCATCAGGGGATCTGGGAGTACTTTTAAGGTACACAAGGAATGGAGCACTTGTTGTTCAAACGGTTTCTTCTTAAAATACATTTTGAGAGCGACTCAAGCATCACGAGGTGGAAACTGAATTTTGGATGACCAGATCCAGTAAATGTTTAAACCCTATTCAGTGCACCTCATTGCAAATAACTGTATATGTGTAGGACACACACACACGTCCCTTGTACCTTTTTAAAGGGTGAAGAGTATGTTATTGAACCAGTGGGAAGGAGTTTGTATCTGTATTTCCAATACAGTTGCTGTTTTTGATTCAGTTCATGAAGGGCTCGTTTTAACTGGTTTTGGTAGATAGGGGAGCGCAGGTGTCACAATGAGGTTCACAATGGCTCGTGGAGTGGAGCGTTGTGAATGAGGAAAGACGCTGTATGTGAGAAAGCAGAAGCATGTGGAGAAGGTTACTAGGAGTAAACGGAGTGGTACTGAAGCAGGTATTTCTAAGTAAAAACACAGACTTAATGGAGACAAATTATTTTTATAGTTCTTTTGCAAACATTTTAGTAGTTTTTTTATTTTTTAAAGCAACAGAAAGGGTTTTTAGTTTATTTATATACAAGAAAGAAAAAATCTACGCGTTGGTGTTGATTTGTTCTTGAGGTATGCAAGTTATCCTTGTTGAAGCCGAGTTGGGAAACCACTGCAGTTAGCATTTTTAACGTTGGTAGCCGCTGGCACGATTCAGGTGTGTAACAGTCATGTCAGAGGAATGTGTGGAAGTTTATACAGCAGCACGCTTTTCTGTTGGGTTTATATATTAGAAATCAAGCACACTCGATGGAAAGGGTCATTAGAATAAAGGCAGAACGCTAATACGCATTGCAATTTGGTGTTAACATTAGTAAATGTAAGTATTTATTTTTGCATACAGTATTACAGCACAGTAATATACTTGGCAATACCTATTGAAAAAAACATACAAAAAAATGAACAGTTGCAATTTATCCTGTTGAGCGTTTTGTGGAGCTAAATTTAATAACTTTATTTAAGGTTGCTTAAACATAGGTGAATGTTTAGGTTATGTTTTATTGATATCGATGTCTTTTTTATGTAACTTTTTGTTTAATTTGTATTGTACCACGCTGCTTTTGAGTGATTTTCTTTCTTGTTCTCTCGTGTTATTACCAGCATGTGAATTCAACTTCAATCTTTAGCTTGGTTGGATAAAAAAAAAAAAAAAAAAAGAAAAAAACCAATAATTTAAAATTAAAAAGTGCAGTTTTATTGCATTTTTTTTTAAGTCGCGATATTTTTTTACATTTTATTTAGAACAAAAAGGTTTTGTTTTTCATTATTATTATTATTATTATTATTATTGTTCTATTGTTATACAGACAGGGATGTTCACAAAAGAGTATGCGATGCATGCAAAACCACACCATTTTAACTTGACAAGCCAAAGGTTTTAAACAAAACTATATAAGGTAGTGTCACAGGGGACTGCAGTTGACTCAAAGCCAGGGTTACTGCATGGTAACACATGAAAGAGATCAGTCATTTGCTGGATCCATATTAGCAATCGCATGATCACGTTTATAGGTCTAACGGCTATCCATTTCAAGTCCTTTTATTTATTTATTATTTTTTAAAAAAAGAAAATGTTTCAAAAGGTCACACTTTTGTTTAATGGTCCCTCCTCTTTCTGTTTTTAGTTTGTGAGCAGTGTCCAAAAACGCTGAATGCAGAAGTGATGTTCAACAATTATGCAGTGCTCCCTCTTCTAAAGGAGCGCTGCTGTATGTACCAAGTGTGTCAGACCTTTTAAAATGCAATAGGATTGGGTCTTCTGTTTGTTATTGATCGGCGCTAATGCATCAAATTTGTGACAGAGCAACAAAAGTGTGTCTTTTTTTATATATAAATACAGTATATTGTTTATGAATTTATTGATTGTATTTTTTTTTTGTTTCGAAAGGAATTTCCCTTTTTCAATTCACCGTCGCAGCTCTGAAAGAGCTGAAAAAAAAAAATCAAAACGTGAAAGATACTGCAGGGTATTGTAGATGAGTCTTACTTGTTTTTTGATGAAATATGTTTTAAAACCGATATAATGAGATACATAGAACTGCTGAATTATCGACATGTGTTAGTGCTGTTCATGGGGGGTGCTGCAGTGCAGAGGTGAAACATGATCACAACCAGCCCTTCCAAATTCAAACAGCCACGCCCAAAGATAACCTGTGCAATCTCTCCTGTGAAATTCAAGATGAGGGGTTTCAATAGAAAAGAACCCCCCTTTCTGCAAATGTGACGTGCACACAACACCGTGCAAAAGCTCGTCACAGCAGTAGCGTGTTCAATTTGAATTCGAACCCTCTTTTCCGCAGAGGGAAAATGCTTTTTACTTGCAGGGGGTTTTCAAAACTCCCCAAAAAAAGTGAGCAGTTTTTCTTTTCAGTATCAGCGTACCAGGCTTGCCCAATGGCAGCGACTCAAGTTTGCTTATTGACTATCGTGAGCCTTGTTTGGGGCTGCAAGCAGTCGAGGGAGAACTTTCAAAAGTATAGGAAATGCATTACGGATTAAATGTTTTTAAATGGTTGGAGACCACCAAGTGTTACTACCAGACTAGCAGGGACATACAACACAGCTAAATCCCATCGCCATCGTAGCCACCAACTTTAATGAAACCAAAGCTGATCTCCTGTCAGCGTCTCAATCCTCCGAAGACAGACCTGGATATGGCATACTGGTGTGGCGGCTGCTGCTGCTGCTGGTGTTTGTTGAATGCTGTTCTGGTTGCAGGTGTCTGAGAGACTGCCGACCCCCAGTATTGTGCACAAAAACGTCCGCTTGCATAATAGCATGAGGTGACCTGTTCCCCCTCCTCTCTCCTGGCTCCACTTGGCTGTATAATCTCACAAGGACACACATACAGGGAGAGAGAGCAGGGGCAGTGGCTACTGTTCTTTTAAATCACAGTGTCAGAAAAACAACTAAAACGCATTAAAATGGGGGTAGTTTGTTCTATTGAAACCAAATAGATGTATTTTAGATTTCACAGGTGTTTGTGTTGGTGTTCACCATGCTTGTAAACTTAGGCACGCTGCACATAATATGTAATCAGTCAGGGGGTTTCAGTAAATGTCAAATCCCCTGTTTTTAAATTCAAGCTAGTTTTATAATGACAGCACATTGCACTGCAGCACCCTGTCCTCAGTAGAATCTTGATGTATGTAAGGTGGGAGGGGACATGGGAGAGGGAGGGGCTTGTTTGGTTAAGGGGTGGGGCTTGCATGGTGACATTTCATTGTCTCTTGCATGAGTAATGTTTAATTTAAAAAAAGAAGAAAAATTACAAAAAAAAACAACAAAATGCTATTATAGATTTATATTTATTTTATTGTGTTTTTGTTTGTATGTGAAATTGTACGGTTAAGAGTGATTTATTTTTTTTCTCTTTTTTGTTTCGTTTCATATTTATATATATAAAAATGCCATTTTATTGTGAATACCTCAATTTCTTTTTGGAAAATGCTCATTTATTTATATTTCTGTTTTTCTTGTGGGTTTTCTTTCATTCATCACCTGAAAATCAATCTGCTATGTTGAAACGTGTAGCATCCCATATACTTTACCAATATGTTTTTTTCTTCTTCCATATTTTAATTTGATTCTTATTAGCCAGTGTTGATAACAGTAGGTTGTTTCTTGTTAAATGTTTCACTTTAGAGCTGGCAGATAAACCTTTATAACTAGGCTTGCTCAGTTTCAGCATTCAATTTTCAGGGTCTCACAAAATACCATAATAAATCTCTCACCTTTTCTGTATTAGACTCTGTTTCTTCATTGGAACACAGTGAAACATTGTACAGCAGGTTTGACCACTTTCAGTTTGAGTTGTTTCTGGCCAGCTGAGCTGTGATTGAGTGGGGCGGAGATACCCAGTCGACAATAGGAAAGAAAGCGTCGGGTATGATTGACACCCGTATCGTTTGCTGTGATTTTCCTTGGATTGGATATCCCGGCTGCATTTGGTCACCTGCTAGTCGGAAGCAAAGAATAATGTATTTTATTTTATTTGTATTTTTTTTTTTAATCCATGGCGACTTACAGCTGTTACAGGGCAGTAAAGGGGTACAATGCAAGCTTAATATTTAAGTAGTGTAATTTTACAGTAAGTGCAAATACTACTAAAGTACAATATAAATTAGGATGCAACAATTTCTATCTACAAAGAGATTGTAGTGCATTAGCTGAGGTCAGGCAAGTCCAGTGCATGGTAGGAGGGGTAGAGCAAGAGATCTAGAACAGCAGTCTAAACAGGGGGGGTCATGAGGAGGCGTCGGAAGGCGGTGAATGACTGGGCAGTCCTGAAGTTCTCCAGTCGCTGGTTCCACCACAGAGGGTCGCAAAGCCCCTGCAACTCATTGCACAAAATAAAACAGGTTTCACTAAAGAACCTGAGTCAACTCAATAATAAATAAGTTACTCAAAAAGGTGAGTGATTTACTACGCTGTTTTGTGAGCCCCTCTAACATAAACAGTGAAAGGGGCGAGTCTGTTGCTAACCACCCACGACTGCTGCTGCAAGTGGTAGTGGGCCATGTCTGTTTTGACCTGGTGGGTGGTGTGAAAGCATTTTTTTTTTTAAAGGGGGCTGAGCTTGTACCACATCTTTGGGGAATGTAAACGGCGCTGTCAACAGTTTTTGTTTTCTGTCTGATCGTTTTTAAAGTGCACAGAATGCAATAAAGGACACTAAGGGAGTTGTATTGTAGTCTAAATTTAATGAATGAACCGGCCAGGAAAAGTAACCGAATTACAGCCGTGTCTAAAGCTGTGTTTGTGAATAATGATCTGGAATTCATTCTCACTGTCTGCTGTGCTGTTCCAATGATTGCCCTCTGCAGGACCCTGGTTCATTCAGGTCTCAGTGTGGAGAGTGGCTGTCTCGGGGCATGTAGAGTGAGCAGATAGTATGTCTATAAAGACAGGACAAGGTCTTCATAGAATATACTCTTTCCAGGAAAGAGGGTGGGTACATTTTCCATTTCATGATCAAACATTTTGCTTGACATTCTAAAGGACAAGGTATGAATACGATTAAACCAGCGATAAACAATACAGTGCTCCCTCCAGTCCAGAGCAGGCTTGAGGCATGGAGACTGAACTGCTCGCTCCCTCCCTCCCTCACCCCCCTAAGAGAAAGGGTGCTCCCTCCAGTCCAGAGCAGGCTTGAGGCATGGATACTGAACTGCTCGCTCCCTCCCTCCCTCACCCCCCTAAGAGAAAGGGTGCTCCCTCCAGTCCAGAGCAGGCTTGAAGTATGGAGACTGAACTGCTCCCTCACCCCCTAAGAGAAAGGGTGCTCCCTCCAGTCCACAGCAGGCTTGAGGCATGGATACTGAACTGCTCCCTCCCTCCCTCATCCCCTAAGAGAAAGGGTGCTCCCTCCAGTCCAGAGCAGGCTTGAAGTATGGAGACTGAACTGCTCCCTCACCCCCTAAGAGAAAGGGTGCTCCTTCCAGTCCAGAGCAGGCTTGAAGCATGGAGACTGAACTGCTCCCTTCCTCCCTCACCCCCTAAGAGAAAGGGTGCTCCCTCCAGTCCACGGCTGGGTAGTGTGAGAAATCTCATAATAATATTTTGATAGAAGTCAGGGCTAAGTTTGTCGTGCACACTATGTTTCAACAGACATAAACACAGCGTTACTGACAGCACAGTAGCAGTGCACGGATGTTTATCTTACCTCTAGCTGGAACAGTTCATCTCACCGAAGTGATATGATTAATTTTGCAGCAGCCCTGGTGTAACCTTGCCTGTGATTAGTACCCAGACAGCTCTAAACAGTAACTGAGACAGGTTCCGGAATACAGCACTTTCAAAGGGTAAAAGCAGCTGTTGGCATGGCAATGAAAATCACACTATAATTGTAAAAGAAAACATGCACGCACGCACACACTACTAAAAGGGTTTCTTCCAGTGAATTAAATTGTTTTGATTTAGGAAAGATGAAGCTCTGTGGTCAACACAAATCAAACCCGAGAAACGTATTTTACGGACGCACGTCATAGATTGACGGACAGATGCAGTGTGCTTCAAACTTCACCAACTGACGGACATGCCATAGATTCAAATACAACTTGGCAGGTGTTCACTGCAGACCATAATCAAGACAGGGGTGTCAGTAGGTCTACCAATGTGATTACAATCTAGAGGCGCCGTGGTGACACCCAAACTACTTCCCAGAATCTCCCAAGCTTTCTTTGACAGATACAGTCATTTTCCATTTTAAACGGAATGCGGTGCCGACCTGCTTCTTGATAAGAACTATAAAACAATGCGTATCAACACATTTGAAAAGAAAGTTAGTTGACAAATTGACTCGACTCTTTGTGTAGAAGCCAAAAGCTTGTTGTCGAAACGTGCGTCAAAGAAGTTTGCAATTTGTATTTGTATCTTGTATTGCGACGCCCCGCTTCTCTGCTGGAACAATGGTCATGGAGAGGCGTGTGTCTTAATGCAGTATTGCACAACAATGCAGTGTTTCCTCTGAAAGAGAAGCAGTCATTTGTAGAATTGTGAGGCTATTCGTGGTTTTAACCCTGCCTGCCTGCGTGAGTTCCTTTTTCCCTGTGTAAACCGGCTCGGTCTCTTATTCCAAGAATACGATTAAAAAACTACGGGTTTTAGTTTTCCAGCTCCTTCAGTTTGGAACTCGCTTCTAAAAATGTATCCGGAATGTGGGTGTATCAGTAGTTTCTTTTTTTTTAAATCTAAGCTCATAACATACCTCTCTGATTTGGCCAGCAGTTGGGCGCTCTTTTGGCTTGTGCATTTTTTTTTTGTAACGTGCCTTGGGATGCTTGCACGTGAAGGACGCTATGCAAATGAAATCGCTATGGTACTGTATGGTATGATATTAAACTAACCTATCTTGGGGTCAGCGCTAGCAGTGCATGACTGAGTGAAAAAGCACCGCCGCATCATAGTGAGTCATGCAATCATGATTCCAATAGAGCAGAGTTGACGATCTCAGCTGACGGCTCAAGCTGCGCTCTCCCCTCATTGTGCTTCACCGTGAAAGGGTCAGTAGTTTGCAGGATTTATTTGGTTTGTGAAAATACGCCAGTACAACACAACAGCAAAAAAAGAGATAAGCCTCATTCTTCCAAACGCCGACAAACGACCCGCACAATTAAAATGCAAGCAGTACATTGATACACGCTGCAGGAATATTACATTTATTTTAATGATATTAGTAAAAAATACATCTGGATTTCTGACCAATATACATTTAGACTTCAATGTCCGGTCCACAGCCATGTTGAGGCTCGTTTCACACAGACCCCGATTAGTACTTATCTTGTACTTATTAAAATTAGTGCTGAACCCTACAATGCCCAAGTATTTGTAAATGAAAAAAGCTACTTGATTTATTTATGTAACTAGATTCCGCTTCGTGTACAACATATATAAAATTATGACTTGTGAGGCTGGATTTTAAAAAATGATAGAGGGGTGCCATGGCTAAGTTGTATCATAGTAAGAAATTGGCATTGCAGTGTCGGGTCTGTGAACCCAGCAGTTAAAGAGTATCACATTTTAAACGATTTACGTTTGGGTTGAAACTAAAAAGACAGTAACAGAAATAAAAATACATACATCAAATAAAATCTGACTTTTAACTTTTTTTTTTTTAAAATGTACCTTTTTTCTTATTTCGTGCACGCTGTTGAATCAACCAGAAAAAAAAAAAAAAAACATGATTTTTTTTTTGTTTTTGTTTTTGTTTGGACGTGTTGTTAGAAGGGAGGATTTCGTTTCAGATGGACCCGAAAGAGTTACAAAAAAAAAACAACTTTCTAATTTAACCCCGCCCCTTTTTTCTTTGTGTTTTCCTTTTAACAAAAAAAAAAAAAAAAAACTGTAGTGCGAAGTTGCTAATGTGACCGGGTCGGGGGCTACCATCGCTGCAGCAACCCAGCAGCGGTGCAGTCGGTATAATACCGAGCAAAGGTTCATTCGTGAAGATATGCAAAGCGAGCATCGTTAAACACCAGCCTTGGCTGTTCATTTAATTACAGCTGCTGCAAAACAAGAACGACAAAGACTCAAAAACAGGTAAACGCGCCGCTTTCAACTTTTTGGCTGTCGTTGTTGTTGTCTGATGTCGATTTGAGTGAGAGGCACTAGACGGTAAGTCGGTTCTTACTAATGCAGTTTCCCCCCCTAGTTTTACATTTCTTTTTTATATGCTAATGCACAAAAAAAACAAAACAGATTTTAAACGGTATGGAATAAAAAACAATATTAGCTCTCAGCAGTAAAAGAGAACACTGCATGATAATATTTACTGTAATAGTATTGACCGTAACAGTGTGTGCAACTTGGGGGGGGGGGGGGGGGGGCTGTTTAGTTTATATATGTACTGTGTGTGTGTAAAATGTAACACATCAATAGAGCTTGCGTTGTGATTTTTATTCAAAGAAAAATGTATTTGATGTTAATACAAGTTTATGCCTTGCAGTCTTCTATGCCATTAGGGTACTTTCATGCCATTAGGGTACTTTCATGAGCTGTTACCCTAAAAGATAGAAGTGGCATAGCTTTTATGCTTATTTAAATACATAATATAATATCATGTAATATTAACTGATGAGCATTTTATTTAACGGGCTCATCCAGTTGATAGTTCTCGTATCACACAGCCGCGTGGCACGGGAAACTCGCGCCAGTTAATACCACAGCAACGGAGCGTTGCCCCAGCGCGAGCTGATCAAAACAGCAACACATCTCCACCCTGCTGTGGTGTGTCCTTGATAAAGAAAACCCACCTGTGCAAATCAGATCAATTCAAGAGAAACACACGTTTCCAACGTCGAAACTACCTCGGCAACAGGCTCTCTGCTTTCAGTCTTCGGGCCAAACCGCATTTTCCTTGAGGGAGTCAGCGTAGACATGTATAAATCGGCTTCCCGAAACATCTCCCATCCACAGAAGAAGATGCTTTCTATTACACGCTGATTCTCACAAAAAAAAAAGACACACAGAAATGATAGCAAACGCAAACACTCTCAGAACAAACTAGTGAACATAAAAATAGGTGTATCTATATAAAAAAAAAAATGTTAACATGCCTAATTTTAACACGCTCCCTAAACTTTTTTCAGCCTCCTCAAAAAAAATATAAAAAATACTAGTTGCTACAGAAACCTGATGGCAAAGAAACCCCAGAACTGGCACTCTGTACTGTCTCACATAATGCAAACCGTGTTTCAAATTTTGTTCAAGTTATCAAAGTTGTTACTATTTGAAATAGAAATTGTTATGCAAGTTCACTCTCTGTCTAATAACTCATGGACAAAAATTAAGCAGAGTAAGCCCCCCACAACAAGCAACACAGAACTTGGCAGGAGAAAAAATTGCCCAAGAGAGATGATAGAAAATACTACATTGGGGTAGTGTGTGATAAATGAGAATTTGAATGCACACGCTTTATGTAGCATCCTACCCTTGAGTGTGCTCTACATTCTCATATCACACACTACCCCATGCAGCATTCTCTATGTATAACATAATATAATATAAGGGTTTTAATCTTGACATTTTCTGTTGATCGATTAATCATCCGATCAATGCAATCAATTAATCACGCATGTTTGCTAGTGATATGACACTGTATTGAAAGATAATTACAAGTAATCACTTTTAGTGACGTGAAATGTCGTTTTCTTTTGAGCCGTTCTGCCCGTTTGCGTTTCCTTCAGCCAAATGCCATGAAGATTAAAAATACACTAAGAGCGGATGTATTAGTATAAATTTCCAGTTGCATTACAACCGAGAATACTGTGTTTCCGTTTTTGGTTTACTGTAAACTTGGCATATGAGTGCTATTTTATTTCAGTTAGCTGAAGAAAAAGTAAGGTATAAGCTGTTCATTTTTTGATACCGTCTGAAAGAAATGTGTTGAATAAAAAGAAAAATCTGCTAACTTGCGACTGAGGTGATATGAGAAACTTGTAGTATTGCTGTGAAAGGAAAGCACCGGCGATGAGCAAAGCTTTCTCGTACGCCGTTTTTTGATACCACACTCAAGATTAATCGATCGATTATTTTTTAATCCCTCAGGTGTGATTAATCATTACATCGATTCAAACCGCTTCTATAATGTACTGTGTAAGATACTTGATGTTCATGAGAAGGTCAACGTTGTAGAATGAACCACACTTGAGTTAAAACCACAAGACTCATTTTTTTGGGGGGGAGATTAGAATGTGTTACAGTGTTAAAGTTGCAGTTGATGTAGAAAGTTTTAATGCAGGGCTGTCAAACTCCAGTCCTCGAGGGCCGCAGGGTCTTCTGGTTTCATTCCAACTCAAGCTCTCAATTCACTTAACTGATCTAATTATTTGTTCATTTGGACACATTTCATAATTTTTTCAAGGTCTTTTACGGCCCATGATTTTAAAAATGCACTTGATTCAAGGTCCTGGTACGCTACCTATAAGACATTTTGAGGCCTGGAGAGAAGTGTTAAATGTGTCCAATTAATCAAATAAGTAGAGCGATTTATTAACTGAGAGCTCGGGTGGAACGAAAGCCAGAACACACTGCGGCCCTCCAGGAGCTGGACACCCCTGCTGTAATGTTTCAGAATATTTCTCATTCCATTCCCTGGGACCCTTGGGATTTTTAAAAGCAGTTACGTATTAACTGCTTCAGTCCAGTTTCTTCATATTAACAAGCTTCTGAAGGTTCAGCGCCACAGACAGCTCTTTTCCAAGTTGCTCCACAACTTTTCAGAGTCGCCCCTCCATTCTTTTTAGCGAGAAAGGGGGTTCCTGTCCAGTTAAAACACCACAGGGATGGAAATAACATTCCTATTGCGCAGCAGTTTCACCCAAGTTATTTTTTGTTCCCTTTTGCAGATTCTCTTGTCCCCAGCATGTAAACGTTGCCAAAGCCAGGTCAAGGTTGCAGTGTCTCGCATCGCCACGCCTGAGCAGAGATGGGGTCCATGGCCCTGCTTTTCGTTCTGTGTCACCTGGTGTTCTGCGCAAACTACGCAGGTAGGTCTCATGGCAGGGGCTGAGAAACTGCAACACTCTGTTAAGTACATTGCAACTATGCATAATAACATTGTAATTGTGTGTAAGTACACATGTATTTACTAAGCAACTACTGTGTAAATACACAGTAATTGGAGACACTTTATAGAAAGTGTTACCGAATGTTCTGTAAGTCACAGGCTGTTGTGCAGCTTTCATTAGAACATTCTTTTTGTTTGTTAAAGCACAGCACTGAATCACCTGATTCTCAGAAGCCCAGTTCTTTTAGTTTCTGAGAAACAGGCTGTTTCGTAAACTGGGAAACTATCTTAGCATCTCCACGCTGCCCTGAGAAGGCAGGACTGCAGGGAAACTGCAATTTAATTCCCACCGACAGATGATAATTTAGTAGCGGCGAGAGCCTTGCTGAACCTGATACATTACGGATTAGCGGATAACCCCTGCTAAGATTAGCATCAGAACATTACAGAAAGATCTTGTTTCAGACTATTGCATCTTAATTTTCAATATCCCGATCATTATACAAGTCTAAGCCTGCTTTTTCATTCGCAGATTATGTTTTAAAAAAAAAAAAAAAAAGTTAAAGACCTTGAATGATTCATCTTTATATGTCCTCTTAATCTCTAGTTTAGGGGCAGTGTTGGAAAGTCAGCTAACACATCCATGCTTTGTGTGCCTGTGGGCCCCAGAGCTTTTAGCTATTAAGTGTTTTTTAATGCCCTTGAACTAAATGTGTGTAACTCTGTAGAGCTACGATAGTTTCAATTTGTTTTCACTGTTTCACTGTACTTTATTATTATAGTAGTGCGATGTATTAGAACACCCTATTGCTTTTGTTGTTTTGATTTGTTGTGAAATCAAACCACAGTGCATTTTATGTATTTATCTATTTATTTATTGCATTTATATAGCATTTTATACAACACTATTACAAAGCACTGTACAGTACATAGCAGAAAAAAAGAACAAATCACAATACATTTGTATAGCATGTCACACACACAACTGCCAAGTCAGACCATTTAAGTAACAGATTTAAATAACAGTATAATAATAATAATAATAATAATAATAATAATAATAATAATAATAATAATACAAAAGCAGCAATTTTAAAGTTACATTAAAACCCACTAAGATAAGAGCCATTTTCTAGTGTTTTTAGACTTGACTTGAAAACTGTAACGGTCCCAGCTTCCCTGACAAACGAAGGCAGAGCATTCCATAATTTTGGAGCTCTACAAGAAAAAGCCCTGCCTCCCGTGTTGCTTTTGTTGACCCTAGGAATAACCAGCAGCCTCGCATCCTGTGATCTCAGAGTGCGGTTTGGAAGATACGGGGTCAGTAACTCCTGCAAATAACTAGGTGCTAATCCATTCAGGGCCTTGTAAGTTAACAGCAAAAGCTTAAAATCAATTCTATACTGCACAGGGAGCCAAAACAGGGGTAACATGCCACACATGCAATTAATTTAAAATAGTAAGAGAAAAGGAACACAGCCACAAATGGTAAAATGCAGGAGACCTTTTAGAAGTTGTTTAATGTGCCTAATTAAAGCACAGAGTGGTCTAACAAAGAAGTCTTCAGGACATTTAAAAAAATGTTTCCTTTAGTCTATTCATAAATGAATTGAGCTTCTTGTACTGTTCTGTCTCCGTCCTCTGCAGGAAGCTTTTCTCCAGATCAGTGCAGGCAGTCTCCAGTGGGGGCACTACACCCAGTCCAGGGTCTTCTGGAGACCTACCGTGCTGGACTGGGATGTGCCACGCAGGGGAAACATGGTCACGAGGTCCACGTCATCAACCTGCGCAGGACCTCACTGGACCGGGCCAAACAGGTGAGGAACAGAACCCAATTGCCATCTGATCCCATCCCAGGAAATATAAGAAGCTGGGTTAAGTTTGGTCAGTACTTCTAGGATTGCGATCTACTAAGTTCTCAGAGAGCTAAGCAAGAACAGTAGGAGCAGGATCAAGTCAGAACTTCTTCTACTTCTTGAATTGTGATCTGCTTAGGTCTCACATAGCTAAGCAGCAGCAGGGTCAGGTCTGGTCAACACTTATTCTTGTATTGTAATCTGCTTCGATCTCAGAAAAGCTAAGCAGCTTAACAGAGTGATTGCTGGTCAGTATTCTTCTAGGATTGCGATCTGCTTAGATCTCAGAAAGCTAAGCAGGGTCAAGCCTGGTCTGTACTTCTCCTTCTTGTATTGTGATTGGCTCGGCTCTCAAAAGCTAAGCAGCTAAAAGAGCCAGGCCTGGTCAGTCCTTCCTTTTGAATCCTGGCTCGGTGAACTCCAGTACAGGTTGGAAATGAAAGCCCTGGAATTGGTGGAAACCTCTTCAGGTATCACCCCAGTGTCTGTTTGTCCCTCCCAGGTGACGCTGCATTTAAGACCGATCTCCATGCTGTCCGTCCACCGCAGGCCTCTGATCTTCGTGCTGCGATCCCAGCGTGCCCTGGGCTGGCGTGTGGAGGCGGAGCGATTGGAACCCGGGGTCCGACACCTGTTCCACGTGAGTTCTGATTGGCCAGTTACTGCACCTTCCATAATTCTGTAGCTCTTACACATTAAGTACATTGGAACAATGCACAATAACATTGTAACAATGTGTATTTGCTAAGTAACTACTATGTAAAGACACAGTAATTGGAGACGCTTCATGTAAAGGGCTCCCTTCTCGTGATTGTCTGTGTGTGTTTACAAGGTGTCAGAGGGGTCAGCTGTCCAAAGCCCGTTGGAGAACTTCACGCTGTCCCTGCTGTCTGAGAAAAGCTTACCCAGTCGGAGTGAACGCCTCTTGCGCTGGACATTGAGAAAGTACCGGACAGTGACGTCTTTCACAGAGTTTGACCAGGTCAACCACATCTACATCCGCATCGGAGAGGGTGAGTGCTGTTTTTAATTGAAATTATACAACAAGTGTGGAGAGGTGTGGCGTTGAATAACTGTTTCGTGTTCGAGTCTGCTGAATCCGTCTTGCACTCATTCAAATCCGACGACAGAGCGGCCATCCGAATCGCCCTGTTTTTATTTTCCACGGTGCTCAGCAACTGCAGAGCTTTATCTAAGGAGTTTTATTTAGGATAAAACAACCTTTTCTTCCCAGACGTTATACAGGACCGTGAAATAAGCCATTTATTACTTTGAAAAAAATACAGCCCTACCCGTCTTCCCTGTAAAAACAGATGGAAAACAGTCATCTGTGTAGATAGACAGTGTTTCTTTGCCACCGTCCTCCAGAAAACTCTTGCCAACGCCCAGCTTCCCAGTAAAATATCTTCCAGACAGTGATCCTGGTAGCTAAGCAGTGCTTCTTTGCCGCATTGCTTTACATATCCTATTATATCACTCATCTTCCCAGTAATAATTGGCAGAAACGGTTTTCTTTGTAGTTTCTCGTCATTTCCCCACTGCATAGACTGTTTTAATAACAATATTCCTGCTAGAAAAGCATACGTGACGGCGCATATCAAGATTTCTTCACATACAGATCAGCTTACTAAACCATACAAAAATATTTCCCGAATAGCATTTAAAATGAGCAAAACACATTTTAAACTTTTTTTTTTTGTAGTGCCACCTAGTGACTGCCATATTTATTGCAGGCAGTCACCCAATCATCCAGGCCCTCTTTTAGTGTGACCCCTGAAAACTATATGCAGAAAATAATTAGAATTAAGACAGCAAAAAGGTAAATTTATTTTAAAAAAAGGCCATAAGTGAATATGTTATCGTATGAAGCTGAAAGAAGTGAACTCCAATAAACCAATGCTGTCGTTCTCCAGCAGGCAAATTGCTGAAATAAAGTTTTGAGTCAACACAAAGATTTTATTTATCGTCCTGTTGCATCTTCTTTAGCAGCCGCATCTATCCCAGATATAATGGATTTGGTTATACGGTAGAACGTCAGAGTTATGAACACCAAACTTATGAACTGACCGGTCTACCAAACACCCCACTTTCAGCCGGAAGTCAAATGTTTCCTTTTTCTATGTATAGTACAGTTTTCAATTCCTTAAAATTAATCACAATGAGTATTGCATTACTGTGGGGGGGTGTAGATAGCAGGTGTGCACATTCATTACCACTGGAAATCAATTTTCAGAGTTACAGTCATTTCAGGCTTACAAACAGCCTCTGTTCCCATAGTGATGTAACTCGGGAGTTCTGCTGTATTGTTTAACATCTGGAGTTTTGAGGGTGATTGAAATGCGCAGCAGCTTCCCTAGTTAGATCAGGAGCTGCTATCTCTTCAGCCAAAGAAGCAGACTTGGCAATGTAAGATGCTACCATAATGAAAAACAGTAATGTAGCGTGAGGTTTGTACAAAAGCAGGGTCAGCTGTTGCAGGGAGAACAGAGTTTATTTCTCAAACTGATCATTTTATGAACGGTGAAAGCAGAACGCATAGAAATACTTGGGACTGTAGTTGGGAAGAGTACTGCTGAGAGAAAAAAAAAACTGAAATGAAATGTACATCAGCTTACTTGATAACAGTAGAAAAACTGTCGTTCACTGAATTTAACTCTCGGATTGTAAAAAACAATGGTTTGGAAATATCTGAAATACATGACAATGTGCTTGCTGTGGTGTATTTAATATTATAATTAACAGCACTAACTCACTGAGTAAACGGTAACATGTAAACATGTCACATGCTCTCAGATCAGGACTCTAACACTGAGCATGCGAGCTGCCAGCATGCTATTCCCATATTGTACACAATTAGAGGTGCGGTCACCAATTCCATGCACAACACGTGCAAAATATTCAAAATACAAACAAGCTGAGTTCATTACAGTCATCAGCTGCATAGATTAACCATTCAGCAGGATGAGGCAACAAACCATGAACAACCCACTCTACCACTTTAGGAGCTCACCCAGGTTATTCGGTTATCCTGATTCGTGGAATAACTGCAGTGCACCATGACGGGTCTTCGCTTTTTTTTCTGCTCCAGATCCGATGATGCCAAGCTCCTGCGTCCTGAAAAAGCTCTTCCTGTCTCAGAACTACTTGGCCTCTGACCTTCAACCCCAGGAAGTGACAGGTTGTGTGACCCCTGGCCTGGAAATGGACCCGGAAGTACACCTGGTTCACCTCCGGTCCGCCGGGTCAAACCTGTCTGGGTACGTGATGGAATGCAGTCAGAGACCAGCTGAAAAAAAATGGTCAAAATCGAACACTGCATACAGTAGGTGTAGCAATGAATCAGCTGCTTCCTTTAAATCGTGTATTGTATCGCAACACAGTACGTATTAGACCGAGCTTTATAGCTGGTGTGATTACATACTCTCCCTATCTCGTGTGATTTTTGTCTCTTAAGAAAATACAGTAGTCCATCATGACGATAACAGGTCCATGACTTGTGTAAGGAAACTAATCTGATGTCTGCAGATGAGTGCGCACAATACCAACTACTATATTAGCAAGTTTATATTTATTGATTCCAGTATTCAAGTGTTTCACACGTCTAGCTTAAACATTCCTTGTTAGACACAACAATGTAGCACCTAAACAGGAATCAGATGGTGATCGGTTACCTAATGTTCTGGGAGAAAGCTCAGGTACGGAGGTGGTCTGTCGTCGGGGGAGGATTCAAGTCTCCTTTTCTCACTCGCACTCTCGAGTGCCTGTCTTACATATCTTACTCAACTGCGTGTGTGTGAAGCTGAACTTTGTGAACTCTGCTTCGGTGTTCCAACCAAGGTCAGTCAAGTTCCCACACTCTACTCAGTTCCTTGTCTTGAGCAGATAAACATTTCTCTGTTGATAACAGCATAGCTTGCAGCTGTGCTCAGCACAGTGTTCCTTCTCAAGTGTGCTTCACAATATTTGTTTAGCCTTCGTTGACCCCTACACATGTATCATTTGAGATGCATATAGTGAATCAAGGTCCACATCGTGGAATATTTTGTTTGCTGCCACCATTAATCTGTTAAAGAGTAAGTAGAGGGGTTCCGAAAAATATAGCGTTATACATCCCTGCGTGTTGCTACTGCTTAAATAATGTACCTGTCATTTTTCTTTTCATTAACATCCGGACAACTTTTTACACTTCTAACTGTAAAGTCTGTTTCAAAGCTCTTTTCAAAATGTTCGCTGTAGTGCACTGGGGTTTGAGATCTGTCCTCTAAATCACTGCAGGAAGAGCGATTTAAAAAATACAAAAAACATAACAACAAGTGCTCTGCTTTTCTGTTCCGTACCACACCATGGATCGTTATCGCTGTGTTACCTGCTTGACAATGTGGGCAGTAATCCTGACGCTATCAGTGCACTGGAGCAGACATTTTGGAAAGAGTTTTGAAACACACTTTAAAGTTATAAGTGTAAAATGTTCAGGATGTTAACAATGAAAAAAAAAACACCGGGTCCGTTATTTAAACAGTTGTAGCAGCACGTGGGGACGTGTGACGCTATATTTTCCTGAACCCCGCTACTTACTCTGGTGATTCCCTGGTCGAGATGTGGTGTGGGGAAGAGCAAGTGACTGTGTTTGTGTGTCCAGCTCCCTGCAGGTGGACGTGATGGTCACTCTGCAGCCCCCTGACGCTCTGCTCACAGTCTGGAGTGATGTCATCCTGCTGCTGAAGTGCGATGCGTCTGTCAACTGGGTTATCAAACCACGAGGAGTGCGAGGCAGGCTGCGTGTTTATGTGAGTCCAGCCGTTCCTCTTGGAAAATTTTTTGCACTGAATTTTTGCAGTTTTACCCCCATGCTTTTCTCATGGTTGTACTGTGCATATACAATCATTTACCCTTATTAAGATGCTTTATATACCTTGTTGTTCTTTACAATGCTTACTTATGCTTTACCATGCTTTCACTGTGCTTTACTACACTTTGCTGTGCTTTTACTATGGGAAACTTTTATAAGGGTTAGTTTACCATGTGTTTGACCATACTTCTCTCTGTGCTTTTACAATGCTTACCTTTGCTCTCCCATGCTTTCACTGTGCTTTACTACACTTTGTTACATTTTTACTAGGGGGAAAGTGTTATACATGCTGTAATACTAAAATAAACTTTGCAAAACCCACTGACACAAGTTTTCTCAGTGCCTTGAATGAGCTTTTTGTGGATGCCCAATCTGCGGTTATAATAATTAATTTGTTGATGCAGGACAAGACACATTTCTTAAATACATGAACTACATGGTGAGTCAGGGATCGGGGGGCAATGTCATAAATTCGGCCAATTAGGATATTCTTGTTAAACCCCTTAAGGTACACAAGGATTTTTGCTTTTTTGTTAAAACGGTTTCTTCTTAAAATCCATTTGAGAGCGACTGAAGTATCACAAGGAGGAAACTGACAATTTGGATGACCAGATCCAGCCCGTCAGTACATTTTAAACCCTGTTTCGTGCACCTCATTGCAAAAATTAGAAAGTTAGCATCATTTTTATTTGTAGGACACACATGGCCCTTGTACCTTAGAGTTCAATCGAGTGGCCGCACTCTGACTACACAGCAGTCTGAATTCATTCCTCTTTGCTAAAAGACATTTCACACCTGAAAGAAATAGAGTGACAACTAGGGTTGAACCGATACTTGCAACTACCTTTAAATAAATATTTATCGGCAGGTATTTATTACATCCATTCAGTAATGTGTTGATTTGAAAACAAGAAACGCTGTCCTTTCCTCACCTTTACAATCGATTACCAGTCAATGGCAATTAACTTCCGCATTGAGTGTTTTAAAAGCCGATTGGAGGAATCGTCCTCTTATCCGGGGCATTGATGTTTTTTATTGCCGTACCGAGGCAATCAACTGACAGTTATGAGGCAATCATGAGTTTGGGTTTCTGCACTCCCCTATTGACAACCAGTATTAACAGTGATGCCTATCATGCCTGACAATGCAAAGCATATATCAAGTAAATTAGGCTGGGGCAAAGGCTTTGTAAGTAAGCCTTTCTTTGTCTTTCATTGTTCAGTGGTTTCAGTATGAAATGTGGGGATCTGATTGTGTGTGTTTTTTTTGGTTTGTTTGTTTGTTTCTTGGCAGGCGTCCAACAGCATCTCCATTGGTTTGGGTCCCGAGCACCTGGCCCTCACCACCATTGTCTCCGCTGACCTGCAGGTGACCCCTGACCTCCTGGCCTGGGCCAGTGAGAGGGGTTTCCCTGCCGTGACATCATACACAGAGGCGGGGCTGGCCAACAGATTTGTGGTCACAGTGACTAAGCACGGTACTTTAAGAAATTAACATTTTGTCTTTATATATATATATATATACAGTGTGTGTGTGTGTGTGTGTGTATATATATATATATATATATAGCTATGTATGTATATATATATATCACAACATCCCCCCCCCCCCACCCCACACACATTCCCTCGATTTTTTGTTTTTAATATTTTTGTATTTACACATAAATTAACTAGGGAATTACTGTTTTCAACTTCTACTCAGGAACGTTCGCCAGGAGAAAAAGATTCTGTTCTGCACATCGCGGTGTATCCAGTTCATTCTGGTTGACATTAGGCAGGTTGAAACATTGGATTATTTTAAATCTAAACTGAAAAAAAATCTCTTCTAAGGATCGCAATGTATCCAAATCACGCTCCCTCCTGCAACAACGCTGGGGCTCTGATTGAAATGAGTGGAACAAAAAAAAAACAGCATTGTTGTAGGAGGGAGCGTGATTTGGATACATTGCGATCCTTAGAAGAGATTTTTTTTCAGTTTAGACTTCAACCTGCCTAATGTCAACTGGAATAAAGTTCCATGTTTGTTTTAGCTGCGAGAATGGACTTGCATACAGAACAATTTTCGTGGTTGTGTGGGAGCCACGAGGATTATTCTGATGACGTAAAATGAATGAGAGAGATGGGTACAACGCTCGTGAGTTTAATGGCCTGTTAGTTCAGTCTCCTTCTTTCCCGCCCCTGTTCTCCTTTCCTGCCGTTTCTATTGGCCTTTTAGTTCACTAGTTTCTTCTCTCAGCCAATCAGTGTGTAGAACACTTTCTCCACTCATTGTGATTTGTGCAATCCCATGCCAGGTATCGTTCCAGGTGTTGCTGATCTCCTGGACTCCACCTTGCCCCTCCAGCAGCCTCAACCCTGGCACGCAGACTCTGTGCCCATGGTGCCCCCTGGTGTTGGGTTGGAGGGCTTGCTGAAGCGCTGGATGTCTCCAGGGGGCGCAGGAGGAGGAGGAGAAGAATGGAGGGGAGACAGCGAGTCACTCCTAGGTCAGGACCACTCTGTCGACGGGGTTGTGCTTGTCCAGTGCCTGGGAGCCACTATATCCATCCTGGTACAAGTGGATCTGCTCCAGGTTAGTGCCCACAGCTACTGATTTGAAATCTTTGAAATCATAAATGGTCTGGATGAAGTTAACCCAAGGCACTACTTGAAATTTAGCACAGAGAGAAGAACAAGATGACAAGTGGAAACTGGGTATAAGTTTAGAACAGAAGGTAGGAAGCACTGTTTTTACACAGAGAGTTATGAATGCATGGAATAGCCTACCAGGTGACGTATCTAAAACACTGAGATTAAGAAAGACTCGATTGTGTGCTAACAAGGGATGAGCCTTGATGGTCCGAATGGCCTTTTCCCGTTCCCAAACTTTTCTTATGTTCTTATGTACTGCTACAGCTGCCTGCTCCCTGGTTAAAGCTTTTGCTCTGCCTCCCTGTAAGGAATCTAATTTGATGTCTCAAGTGTGTGTGTGTGAAGCTGATCTGTTTTCCTAACAACATCTAAACCCTATCAATCTCATGGTGTGAGTTACAATGTTGTTCCAGACACCGAACACACATCTCTTCAACACAAGGTCAAATGTGCCGCACTTTATCATTTCCTTGTTCCTTTTGTATTTGATTTGAGTTGGAAAACCTCCTCCCACAAGTGCTTAGCTTACAGCTGTGCTGAGGCAGTGTTCTCAAGTGTGCTCCCAATAGTTGTTTGCCCTTCATTAACCTCTACAATCCCAATCGCTGCACAGCTTAAACATGAAACGATACATACAAATATTTCTGAGATGATGCAATACTTGAGTTGATTTTTAAACCCGTTTTGTATTTTAACAGACATTTCTGTTTGGCTCAGAGAAGTGATGCTATCCCTCCCTCTTTCCCTCTCCCTCTCTCTTCTCAGTCTCTGGGTCTGGCGTCGGCAGATCTCACTCTAAAGGATCCCAGCTGCAAGGTGGAATCAAATGGCACCGACTTCCTGCTGGAGTTTGACGTCACTTCCTGTGGGACGGTGGCAGATTGGAGCTCATTGGGAGTGAGGTATCGGAACGCGGTGAGTCACGGGCAGAAAGCACTGCAACTGGGTTTTCACAAAAAGGGTTCAACCAGCAACTCAAAAAATAAACATGCATTGTTTTCCAGTGCACATAAGGCATCCGATGAGATTTTAACCAGTGTGTAGCTGCTGTGATTTGCTTTGGGGGGGGAAAAAAAAAAAGGAAAACTGGTTCCAACAAACCCTTGACAGGGCGCTTGAGGACCAGGATTAAAGAAGTTTCATTTGAGTTGCGTTCTCTTATCAGAGAAGAAATCTTGCAGTTTGCCATGCTGTAATGCATTTACCTCAGTTACATTGCTGTGCTTTCCCTTGCTTTACTACCCTTTTAACAACACACTGCAGTCAACCAAGTACAGATCTATCAATGCAGAATGCCTACTGACAGCAACACAGATGCCCAAAGAACCACTCTAAGAACATAGAAGCATACAAACAGGTTTGAAAATCCCTGAACTTTCTACAGTGACCTGAAAGAATCTGTTCATTCCATATCATTCCCCTTACAGCTATTGAGAATCGAGACACAAAGAACTCTCAAGCTGAAGGAACACAAAGCCACTTTTTTTAGGAACAGTGGTCTGAACCCTAGTCTCGTGAAACGAAGCCACGTTACAAGCCACAGAGTGGCTTCGTGTTCCCTCAGCTTAACATTTTAGGAAACAATACAAAAAAAACAATGGAAAATAATAAACACAGTATACATTACAAGAGTATATACACTATAGTTGAAAGAAGGGACTACCTATCTATCTATCTATATCTATCTACCTGTCTATCTATCTATTGTGGCAGGGACAGGGTTAAAAGCCTCCCTGCCAAGTTTAATTGTTTAATTGTATTAGTTAATTGTTTTGGCAGTTGGCCTTGTTATTGCAAATTGAGGCCACCTGCCAAGTATAACAGGAGAGCAGCCAGTCTGCTCGGGGGCTGCTTCTGTGTGAAGAGCCTGATGGTGCGTCGTGTACTGTGTTCAAAGATACTGTGTGAACATTCGTGTTTTGTGTAGATAATGTCAGGTAAACAGCTTAGCTGTCCTGCAAGTTAGTCGGGGAACCTGCATAAGTGTCTAGTAAGGGCTCGAAAGAGCTAGGTGTGTGTTTTGGTTATTATTTTGCTATGTAAAATAAGTGTGCAGAGAAAGTGCTGAAAACAAGTTCCTGTGTGTGTCTGGGTCAGTTACGTGCTGGAAAAAGAACCCGAGAGAATGTCTCTCGCACTATCTACCTATCTACATTTATACATAACGAAGAAAAAAAGTAATTGAGAAACTGAAAACTCACGATTTTAATAGTTAGCTACAACGTTTTGGCTTCCTCCTTCTTCAGCTAGCATGGTAGAAACAGCCAGGAAGACTGAGGCTGTAGTTTCAGTTTGTAAGCTGCACAGTGACTTACAGCTGAATGTTTTAAGAACACTGAGACACTTCTGAGGTGGAGTTCCAATCCTAAAAGGGTGCATCGTCTTCCAGGTTCAGTCCATGGGGAAGTGAAGCCTCAAGTCTACGAATCCAGAAGTTTTCCCTTTTATCTAACATGTTAGGATTGTACACTTCTATTGGAATCGAGTCCTAGATGTTGCTGTATAAGGACACTCCTTTGCTGTTATCAATATTTCCCTGTTTTTTGATGCGTGGGTCAGACAGTGAAATGAAGAGTTGTATTGTATATATGCATGGTCTCATTTAGGTGCAGGGAGGGTGAGGGAGTTTGCTTGTCACTGTTGCCTCTTTCAGGTTTTTTAGGTTGATATAAAAATGCCTCGACTCCAGCTGGTCGTAATTATATCCATATCCTCTAATTTCTCTGCTGCCCAGGTGTTGCTATGGAAACCTTCAGGTTCCGTTACCACCGGCAATGACACAGAAGAGAAAGAGACCCCTCCTGCACCGAGAGGCGCTGGCCGATCGCCTCAAGTTATTAATGTGAGAGAATTAGGAAAGGTGTTTTATTTTTGTATTTTTTTATCTTGTGTACATTTTGTAACCTGTTCACCACCAATAGTTGACAACGGTGTTTGGGTGCTGTGTAAGGAAAGTCCAGCAGGGAGCAGCACTGGGTTATTTATTTATTTATTTATTTATTTATTTATTTATTTATTTATTTGACCGACGCCTTCCTCCAAGACGACTTGCTGGTGTTACAGGGCAGTGCAGGGTTGCAATGCAAGTACAGTATGGTTTACAGTAAGTGCAGTAATACTATTAGAATACAGTATGAACTAGGATGCAGCAAGTTAGGATTACAACAGATATATCTACAAAGACATTGTAGTACAATAGTGCATCAGCTGAGGATCCAGTAACGTGGTGCTGAGGTCAGGCAAGTCCAGTGCAAGGTAAGAGGGGCAGATCAAGAGATCTGCAAGCGCAGTCTGAACAGGGGGGTCGTGAGGAGGCGATGGAAGACAGCGAGAGACGGAGCAATCCTGAAGTTTATATTGGTCAGAGTTCCTAGTGAACTGGTTAACAACTGATCATACGGGTCCTGCTGGAGGGTCGGTGCTCACTTAAGCGTGCCAGCTTTAAAATTGTACTTATTCATTCAGCACGTGCACTCGAAGGTTGTTTGTTGATTGTGTCCGCTCTGCTAAATGATTTATTTTCTGTAAACGTGTGTAACAGACAGCTATGGCCACAAGTTTTGCATCACCTAGAATTTTAGGATTGAGACATTTAATATAAAAAACAAAACAAAAAAAACTCAATTTAGATCTCTTATTTAATATCATGTAATAAAAAAAAACTACATATTGTTATTGCAGAAGTCTACAGGAAGCCATAATAGCAGTACAGTATTTCATGTTAGATTTCAAAATGTCACATTTTTAAATTTTTGTCAGTATACAGAAAACTACAAAGCGGTGTGTAATTCAATATGTTAATGTAACATTATTCATCAGGTTTCATTTGACCTTTGTAAAGCAAAATTAGTTCATTCTATAGGGTGATGCAAAACGTTTGGCCATAGCTGTACATCACCATAGTAGTTCTCATGAGATGGGAAAGTTGGTATTACTTTCACTATTTAAATGTTTCTTAATTAAACATTACATTACAGATAAAATGTACGAACAGCAATAATGATTAATTTACACGTTGCTGTTGTTATTATTTTTAAAGAAACAATCAGGTACCATTACACAATTAAAACTGCACATGGAAAATGATTACACATACAAAGCAAGTTCTTCATCCTCCAAAAAGCACACCTTCTATACCCCAGATCATTTCAAACACATTCAGTTTAGACTCTAGAGGCTGCCAGCACTTTAAAAATGACTGAAACACCTCCAGTTAAAACCTGGTTCTGGCAGGGTTTTATTCTGCTTTTGATTATTGCCAGTTTGGCCTCCACTCCTCGCTGTCATTACCAGGCACCTGTCAATCTCTCTCTCTCTCTTTCCCACTGTCTGTCCCGGCAGTTCAGCTGCCTGGCCCCCTCCCCAGCCTTCCGAGGCGGGCAGCCCGGGGCAGTGCGTATCTCGGGGGGTCTGGGCGGACCCCCTTTCTTCAGCATGGACCTGTACAGCTCAGAGTCCTTCCTACAACACTACCCGGGCCCCTGCATCATCTCAGCCAACAGTCGGGTCTTCGTGGAGGTAAAGTACTGCAGCCAGATGAGGAAGAAGCAAATGAGAGAGTGGCACGGTATAGAAACAGGGCTTGGATCCAGGCACCTGTTTTCCGTTGTGCTGTATTCAAAATGCATGGCTTATTTTATAACAGGCATGGAAATAAGGCTATTGCATAGCAGGTTTGATCATTCCAGGTTTTAAATGTGCAATACCTGCCTTTTTTTTCTGTCGCCTCCAAAACTTTTAAAATTAAAGAAAGAAAAGAAGTTCCTCACAAAGCACATTACAGTCAGTCCTCTCCCCTTATGAGAATACAAATTCCCTTGCCATCCTTTTAAAAAGGATTCATTTCTGTACAGAGGAGAGGAGAATCTGCAAGGCAGGCGTATGTAAACTTGTCTTTGAAATAAAAATGCACCCCATATGCCATTCAGTACTGATTTCCCCCTGCCTTTGAAATAAGACTTTGCATAGCAGTTTCACCCATTTCAGGTTTTACTATGAGCTTGGTTAGCCACAGTATCTAGGTAACAAGCTCAGGTGTCTTATTAAACTCACAGTAAAACCAGGCATGGATCAAACCACTATGCAATTGGAGTCTTATTCCCATCCCTGTGCTGTATAAGGTTAAAAATGACGCAGTAGTTTAATTGCGCCTGTTTCACACTTTCCTTTTTAGTTCCTGACTTAGATTTATTTTTATTGTGCCTTAAACTGATGTAAACGTGCCTTAAACTGATGTAACTTCATCGAAGGACCAACACAACTTAAGAGGAAGTGGTAAAGCCAATCCGAAGTGGCTCCTCTTTCTCTCTAATTCTCTCTCCAGGTGGTGGTTCTGTGGAGCGAGCCTGGCCTGGGTCTGGGGGTGCAGTCCTGCTTCCTGTCCCCTCTCTCGGACCCCGAGGGGGGGCCGGGCTGGACGGTCATCGCGGGGGAGTGTCCTCAGGACGACTCGGTCACGTTCTACAGCGAGGGAGCGGGGGGGAAGAGGAGCAGCCCTGCCTGGGAGGGAGCGGGGAGGAGCTCCTTCTTCAACCAGGGACACAGCGGGGGACAGACCTTCTACACCGCAGAGCGTGCCCCGGAGGGACGGGGGGGGACGAGGGACAGACGGCTGTTTAGCTTTGTGTTGCGTCCGCAGTACAACAACTCGGTCCAGTTCCTGCACTGCAAATTGACGCTGTGTGAGAGGGGGGGTGCGCCCCCAAGCCATGGGGCTGGCATGCCCAGGGTAGGTGCAGCGTTATGTCTGACATCTGATACAGTGCTTAGCCACCCCTCCTATATTATTATTTTTTAAATCCAGTCTCACAAGCCAGAATATGCAGTACGTTATGTGTTGCCAGACAGTGGGGGATAAAAAAAGGGTTTTGTACCAGTAACAGAATCTAGTTATGTAAATGATGTAGTTTTTCTCATTTCAAAAATGGTTGGGGATTACAGGGTTAAATACTAAAAGTAACAAAAAGTGTTACTGACAAGGCTGTAGGGTTTAAAACACAATGCATTATTTTGTACGCATTCCTGCAACATTATCACGATTGTTTTGATATTGTTGTTAACATCCCCCTAGTTATAAATCAGTTTTATTTTTGTTGCACATCAGTTATGCATCGGGTCTTCCCCATCAGAGTGTCTTCTGCATTCTCAACATCTGCAGCTTCAATCCAGCCCTTTCAATCAGAAACATGTCATTGCTTCCCGACTCCTCTCGCAAAGTTCAGTGTTTTTGATTTCCGAGGTAAAATAAGTAGTCAAACCTAATTTTATGACCAGGGATATGTTGCAGGAATACATACAACAAAGCAGAAAGCAAGGGAAAGTGATGCATTGTGTTTTAAACCCGACAGCCTGTTCAGTAACGCTTTAAATATGTCTTTCTCAGTCTTCAATGTTCGAGTTTTGATTTACATAAAGTGCTGATCCCTGGAGCCAGCATTACACTTCAGCACCGGGCCAGTAGCAAATACATGTTACCTGGAGGTAAAGCGCTGGAGGCTCATATATTACAGTGAAGCTACGTCTTGGTTGGTCCCCATCACTACTATCTCATTGTATCTTAACAAAAGCCGAGTCCAGTATTAGCATGAAATAAATAACAGCTACTCTCATGTTATAAAAAACATTCCTTATATCGCTGGGTGGTGTGGACTCCACTTCCCAAAGTGTTAAAGTGGGAAGGATCTTGTACTGGTCCCACTGGGAGGAATGTTTTAGAAGATGAAGAGAAACGATAGAGAAAGAAAAGACGAGGAAGTAGGGGAGAGTTATAGATTTTGTGGTGGTATTTTGGTAATGGGTTATCGGTTATTAATTGTGCTGTTGTTTGTTGCTTCCTTGTCTTTTTCCCTCTCCCTCTCTCTCGCTCACTCCCTTTCACCCCTCACTCCCTCTCTGTCTGCAGTGTGTGTCCCTGGACGAGGCCTGCACTGGCAGTATCGTCCCGCTCTCGGACAGCTCTCTCTGGGGTCAGTTTGGCCGGACGCTGTCCAAACCCATCCTGGTCACTCAGGAGGGGGAGCTGCCTGCCCTAGGATTGCCCAGGATAGCAGCCCATTCTGCCGGTCAGCTCACAAAACAACGGGATGTTAATACAGCAGTGTGCACATTTATTAGCGCGCCTCATTGCTTCTGTAGTTTTTTTTTTGTACGTATGAAATCAAAGCACTGTCAATGAAAATCTTGGAAAATTGTCAAAATAGGCAAATTAGCGATTGTCTAATTTAATTGATGACTGTAATAGGCCACACGTGCAATTCATTTAAAATAGTAAGAGAAAAAGAACACATAACCACACCTGGTAAAATGCACGAGACATTTTAGAAGTTGTTTAAGATACTTAAAGCACAAAGTGGTCTAACATTTTCACACACGAGTGCCTAATGTTTCTATATCACTGTTTACTGACAGAAAATTAAAATTCTCACCCCCAGAGGTTTTCATGCAGGCAGGTATATAAAAGATATAAATGACAAGTCTTGAGGTGTTCAGATACGTTTTCACACGACTGTATGGTCAGTACAATTATGTTAGACTGTAGTATTAGGGACCTTGTGTTTAAAACTAAAATGTTGTTAGTAAAGTTGCCTGTACTTGCTTTGAAATCTGCCTCACCTCTGTCTGAATGCATTTGTTGGTACAGTCATTTTGCCTTCTCCATGACCAGCATTCACTTTATAGGAGCGCCTGTCTGGTTGCATTGCACACACTGGTTGAGTGTGTGCAAAAAAAAGTGGGGTGTTCGTAAGTCTGGTGTTCGTAACTCTGAGGTTCTGCTGCATTTTTTTATTTTTAACACCAACAGCAGGTTTCACAGATCCACAGTTTCGAAGTGCTAAAAGTCTTTTTCAATGTCTTCAGTTGACATTTGTCATTACATTTATTATATATTTGGTATTTTTAAAGCTGGCACTTCTAGTTATGGATGGTGTTAGGGCAGTACTTGAAAACCGTTCTCTGTGTATGTAACTTCACAGGTCTGTGTGTTCATAGAATATTCATAATGCAGTTGTTACTGTTTCCTTATAAAAGTTTCCCATAGTAAAAGCACAGCACAGTGAAATCATGGTAAAGCATAGGTACGCATTGGAAATCGCAGAGAGGCATGGTAAAGCATATTAAAAAGCAAACCATGGTAACTAACCCTTATAGAAGTTTCCCATAGTACAAGCATAGTAAAGTGGAATTAAAGCCAAGTGAAAGCATAGTAAAGCAGAGAGAGGTATGGTAAAACATTAAAAAGCACGGCAAACCAGGGTAAACTATGGTAAATGCATGGCAAGTAAAAGTGCAAACATACTGAGGTTGTTAACAAAGAAAAAGTTCTTCATTATTATTATTCAATTTTTTTTCCCAGGAAATATAATGGGAAAACCAAGAGCCGGCTCCCTTTCCGTTCCCTGGGCTAGCCCTTCGGCTGCTTGTAAGTGTCTGCGATCACTTCATCCAGACTAAACATGTTGAAACGAGGGGCTTGGAGGAGAAGCTGGCCGGCCCAGGCCGAATCCAGCATGGTAGCGCGTGAGCCCAGGTTGCTGGGATCATTTAGAGCTGTTAATAGTTTGCACATTTCCAAGTGGTAAACGCTTGAGTTGTATTGAGCAGACCCACACGCTACAGTACGTGTAGAATTTCCTGTCTGCATTGTTTAACTGCCTCTCTCGCACACAGACGTGGACGCTGGGCTGGACGCCCGCGTGGTTGTTGGCATCACGTTCACAGCCTTCCTGATCGGCGTGTGCCTGACTGCGGCGCTCTGGTGCATCTACTCCAGAACAGGTAAACTGTCTGCCTCTTCCCTTCACTCTGCCTGCTTCTTCAAGGGGACTAGCACTGGGGATAAATGCAAGTAATCAACAGCGCTCCAGATGATCTGCGTACTGGGTGTTTTACACATTGACAGAATATGAATTACGCATGTTTAAATGTCATGTGTAACAAATACACAGAGCAGTTTCACTGCACAGCTTGAGTTTGCATGTTATCAAGCTTCTTGTGGTTCATTGGTTCCCGGAGTCTCGGTGGTTAATTGTGAATATTATTATTATTATTATTATTATTATTATTATTATTATTATTATTTATTTCTTAGCAGACGCCCTTATCCAGGGTGACTTACAATTGTTACAAGATATCACATTATACATTATTTCATATTATATAGATATCACATTATTTTTTATATACAATTACCCATTTATACAGTTGGTTTTTTACTGGAGCAATCTAGGTAAAGTACCTTGCTCAAGGGTACAACAGCAGTGTCCCCCACCTGGGATTGGACCCACGACCCTCCGGTCAAGAGTCCAGAGCCCTAACCACTACTCCACACTGCTGCCCCATATACTGCATATACTGCATGCTGTGGCTAGAGAATGCGGGGACATTGTAGCCTGCCTGGGAATTGCCAGAAACGTGACCAATAAGTCCAAGTTTAAAAAAATATATATATATATATATTTTAAAACAACGTACAGTTGAATCCACTCACTTGCAATGCGTGTTTGTGACGGGTGAATAAGAGGCTGGATTCTGGATTTCTCTGCGCTGTCTTAGTGTCCCTCTCAACCTAATCTACCATTTTACCTACAGGTAGTGGACAGAAAAATGGAAACACCAATGTAAAGTGTATCCCTCTCTGTGGAGTTCTCGGCTGACCGTTTTTGATGAAACTGGCTGCTCACGCCCCAGGTTGAAATTTGCAGTCAATTGATCTGCAGTTGCTCGTCCCTTTTGCCTTGCACTTCGAATTAATGCACGGATATCACGATCCTGGAGTATGCGCTTCCGCCCACTGATGCCCTTTGCTGATGATGTCTTTCCCTCGGAATTCCATGCCGACATCACCTTAGACACCGTTGCTCGTGAAACATCAGCAAGTTGAGCTGTCTTGGTCACTGAAGCTCCTGCCAAATGCACCCCAACAATCACCCCTCTTTCAAAGTCACTGAGGTCTCCTCTTGCAGCCATGCTAGCCATAATAATAGGCAACCAGGCTTGTTCAGCATTTTTATACATGACCCTAAGCATGCTGGGATGTTATTTGCTTAATTAACGCATGAGCCACACCTGTGTGGAAGCCCTTGCTTTCAATATACTTGGTGTCCCTCATTTGCCCAGGTGTTTCCATTTTTTTGTCCACTACCTGTGCATGTCAACTGAATTTTTTTGGAAGGGAAATCTATATAATAAATACAATATTCTGTGTTTGGAGAGAGTCGGGATGCTTTATATTGCTGTAGCAAAGCGATCAGTCAGGAATACAATATTCTCGTTTCTTTATAAATATATAGTATGTGCATGCAGACCTTTTGTTCAGTATATTCCATCTGCAGCGTTGGAATTAAAAATATAGGTACCAGCAATGGAATCAAGACTCCTATTGCATAGCAGTTTCACCCATTCCAGGTTTTACTACAAGCTTGTTTAGCCCCAGTGTATAGGTAACATGCTCACATGTGTCTTACTGATGCATCAAACAGCTATGCAATGGGAGTCTTATTTCTATTCCTGAGGTAACTGCTTTGTGTTTTCAGACGTGTCGAAGCAAAAAAAGGGAAACCCACCTTTCAACGACAATGACGATCCCCGGAGACCCTGTGTGGACCGCTGCAGTAGCTCTGTGTAGAGGTGAGGACTGTACCCCATTGTGTACCCCATAACCTGATGATAGAGAACTCCACTCAACACCGCAGAGCGCTCTGTAGTATAGGAAAGAGAACTCCACTCTCAACACTGCAGAGTGCTCTGTAGTATAGGAAAGAGAACTCCTCTCAACATCGCAGAGCACTCTAGTAGTATAGGAAAGAGAACTCCTCTCAACATCGCAGAGCGCTCTAGTAGTATAGGAAAGAGAACTCCACTCTCAACACTGCAGAGCGCTCTAGTAGTATAGGAAAGAGAACTCCTCTCAACATCGCAGAGCACTCTAGTAGTATAGGAAAGAGAACTCCTCTCAACATCGCAGAGCGCTCTAGTAGTATAGGAAAGAGAACTCCACTCAACACTGCAGAGCGCTCTAGTAGTATAGGAAAGAGAACTCCTCTCAACATCGCAGAGCGCTCTAGTAGTATAAGAAAGAGAACTCCACTCTCAACACTGCAGAGTGCTCTAGTAGTATAGGAAAGAGAACTCCACTCCACACTGCAGAGTGCTCTAGTAGTATAGGAAAGAGAACTCCACTCAACACTGCAGAGCGCTCTAGTAGTATAGGAAACAGAACTCCACTCAACACTGCAGAGCGCTCTAGTAGTATAGGAAAGAGAACTCCACTCAACACTGCAGAGTGCTCTAGTAGTATAGGAAAGAGAACTCCACTCAACACTGCAGAGCGCTCTAGTAGTATAGGAAAGAGAACTCCACTCAACACTGCAGAGCGCTCTAGTAGTATAGGAAAGAGAACTCATCTCAACATCGCAGAGCACTCTAGTAGTATAAGAAAGCGAGTGCCACTCAGCACTGCAGAGCACTCTAGTACAAGAGCAAATAGAACCCCACTCAACACTCCACTACACCCTGCATTCACAGACATCGTCCAATTCAACAAAGAAAAAAAGTAAACGCTTTCTTTTCCCTCTTCATTTCAGGCTTGTTGCATCCCGACAAGATAAACAGCCTCACTGTATTCTGCATTGAATGCGTCTCAGTGCCTGTCCGCTTACTGTCTCTCAAACCCACTCAAGGAAAAATGGCACAGATGTTGAGCTACAGCATTTTTCCATCTGCGTTTTTGTTCGTTTTCTAACCAGCTCGGAGTAGCTGTGTCCTCTCTCTCTACAGTTAAGCCATTGCACTTCTCTACTGCTACCAGCTACCCTGAGCACAAAAAGACAAGTTCTGTTTACCTAGACTTTTTTTTTTTTTTTTTTATACCGACAATTCAGCGTTGACTCAGTTTGATTGTATGTAAAAAAGGAAGAAAGAAATACTGGTAATTATAAGAATAATACAAATATGCTGCTTTTCGTATCTGAAAATGTGATGCCTTGTTTTAATATAATAAATCTTTTTTTTTTTTCAAATGTACTCTTTTGATGTTGTGGTTCTTCTCAACTTATATGAAGTTGTATGTCTGTGATTGTGTGTGTGTGTGATTTGTAACACAGCAGGAACATTCAAAAAACAATTTACAGTAATGTCATAAGTCCCAACCAGGCGTGTTGTAAACGTATTGTCCCAAACATGGAGGCCCAATTTAATCTACAAACAGGTTTTTAAAAATAGAAATAGTACTGTTATTTCCGATGATCCACATTTGCTGTTTTATATTTTCCTAATAGGCTTCCAGACCACCCAAGTGACTGTATTTCGCTGGTCAGACCTGCAAATTGACATTAAAACCCGCAGACCCGCGACAGTCATTGTACAAGCCGCAAAATCAAACTGATATGTGAGATTTGATTTAAGGTCAATCTTGGCTGGTTCCCGGCCTCAGTGTGCAGCACAGGACCAGAGTGTGAATAAGCAGATAAGGTTTATCAACATCAACATCAACATGAACCAGTGTTATTGCTTTTATTGATTCAAAATGTCCATCAAAAAGCAGGAGTTCATTTTAAGACTGGCGTTGAGGCTTTGGAAATGTGGCCCAATACCAAGTCTAATGAGACGTGATGGTTTTGTTTAGACAGTTTCTAAAGATTCTACTGACAAAGGTGCTTGCTATTTTAAATTGGAAGCGCTTAACCCATAAAGTGTTTGATATGATTCTGTTTACTTGATTGACAATTTTATAATTTATTATTAATACAAATACTAAACACGAAGGATGGTCCGCAGAACACTTCACAGATATCTACTGAAAATTTCAGCGGATCTGGCCTGCCTCTACTCCTCACTGGGATCCTTTAAGACCCGACTTGACAAAGTTCTGAGATCAATCAGCTGCTAGGAACCGGACGAGCACAGACAGGCCGAATGGCCTCCTCTCGCTCGTAAATGTTCTTACGATCTTTTGTTCTAAATGAGTGCTAATCAGAGTCTGTGAAACGTCTATTAATGAGAAGACACACAGTTAAAAAATGTAATTAAATATAAGAAAAGTCGCCTTATTTGGGGAAAACAACGATCTGACATAAGAAAAAGGAACTCTGAAGTGTGAAATGTACAGTTCATTTTATACACAGGAGAAAAACTTTTTTTTTTCTGCACAATTCTGAAAAGACACAAGTAAAAACAGGAAAAATTACAAAGAAATAGTGAACGTTCAATAAAATACAAAAATACCATACAATAAACAGTCTAGGGTTTTATATATATCAGTTAAATAATACAAATATAAAGTATTCAGATTATACATCAGTACTAATCTTAAACTAAGTGTAGGAAAGTTTTTGAATAAAATTAAAAAGTAGTGTTTTAAACCTTAAAAAAAAAAAAAAAAGCTTATAAAACAGCTTATATTGCTTCTCCATTTTATTTGGCTTGTATTTTTATGTAGTTTTGATTTTAAATAAAAGTATAATATTGTAATTATGTATTTATTGATTGCGTTATTTGGTATATATTTTCACATACTGTAAAACATTGTACAATAGCGCGCCAGTCTGCATGTAAAAAAACTGATGTTGAAAGCGAGTATCGAGGAGCAAAAGAAGCATAAAGAAGGTAGGACCTTGTAAAACAAAATAACCTCATTAAATAAAGAAGGGGTCTCCGATCAAAATCCTTTAAAACCAACAGCAGTGTTCCCTGTCCTAAATGTTGCCCAAACCCTAAATTCACTTTAAAGAGGTTTCATGAAGGTGCAGTTCCGGGGTTCCTGGAAAAAGGGGGCTGCGACTTCCAGACTGACGTTTACATAGCTGTGTGGCGTGTGTAACGATAGACACGGTTCAGCTGCAGTGAAATGTCGAAATTTAAAAAGAAATATCAAACCATCTCCTTGCTGGAATTAAACTGGGTCGTTGTGTGTGTGTGTGTTTTATTTCTTAAATATTATACTTTAACATGTAAAAACGGATAGAAATGGGAGCACATTTAATACAAAATCTAATACATTTTTCTAAAATGACAAGCAACTTTTCTATAGAAACCACAGTGCCACCAATCTGCAAAGCAGTCCATCTTCCTAACTTCCTCCCCGCCACTAACTTTTAGACAAACGACTGCGTCCTTCAGTTTCAGCAGTTTGTACGGTGCAGTGTTTAGTGCTGTGTAGTGTCAGAAACAGATACGTCCTGATTGAGAGGGATAGGGATACAGGGGTGTCCAATCGCCGTCCTGGACAGCCTTTCCACTCCAGGTTTAACACCTAAAATGACATAATGAACTACTTCTGGATGGAGTGGTTTAATTGGTTCAATTAAACAATTTAGAACAGCGTTGGAACAAAGACCAGGAGTGGAAGGGATGACTTTGACCACCCCTGGTACAGAATATTGCAGAGGTTACAGGAATCTGTAAGGAGTTGTTAAAATCGAGCTGGACGGACCGATAAAGGACATCTTTATTCAGAATTGATCCAGAGCCATGGCTGCTTAGCGGAAGTCTTGGAAGCCACGCAGTTGAGAAGGTCTCCATTTCAGAGCAGTTCATTTTGGAAGACAGGAGATCATTATATTATTATAGTATGTAAGAAATCAAAGCAGTTCCCCCCTAGGGCAGGGTAATCCCAAACCCTCCCAAGTTACTTTGCCTCAGCGGGTGGACTTGTCCCAAGTAGTGACTTCTGGGCCACCTGAAAAACAAAATAGGGGGGTTAATAACACAGTAACATATACCCCCCACCCCCAAAATATCACAGCTAGGGTTACTAGATTTCCAGAGTGAAAAACCGGGACATTTTTTTTCTTCAATTAATTTACACTGTAGCAACTCTGAAGCAATTAAAAGGACTGTATGTATAATAACACGACTTTAATTGAAAAGTTAAAACATCGGTTTATTGCAGATCATAACAATTCACTGTTTTCACTCTACTGTCATCTGTCCAAAACATGTTAAATAAACAAAAAGACAATTGGGACTATTAAACACACAATCTGAATTATTGAACAACTAGCCCATAGGATTGTTTCATTTATTTTTGAATGGAGATTACACAACCTAATGAATGACTCTGCTGTTAACTTGCTGAGCGCACGGCTACGGTTTTGTACTTTCAACAACAAAAACAAACAAACAAACAAACAAACAAACAAAAAAAGAATCAGGACGATCTAACAAATGTACTGTTTTCGACCGGGACAAAAAAAATTAAGGCTGAAAACTGGCACAACCCCAGTTTTTCCAAGAGTGTATAACTGGAGGCTCGGAGACCTTGCTCGTGGTGGCCTATGCTACGACGCACACGGTTTTGCTGTTGTTCATTTTTATAAACACATTTAGTTTCATTTTGTATTACTAAATTATATTTTCGGCTGTGCGTGAATAAAAATACGATTTATATACGATTGTCCTGACATGAAACATTTTTCAAATTAGGACTTTAAAGTCATTCACAACTATTTTCTTAATTAATAATGTGCATTATTCAACACACGGGACGAATTTAAACTTTCTGCACTCATCACCCTTCTCCAGTTGGTCTGAACAACATCGCGTTGATTTTATTTCCGTCTCAAATGTCACGTGTATCGAGAACCTAAGCCACCACAGGCCACCACAAGCAAGGGCTCCGAGCCTACAGTTATATTCCTCTCCGTTTTTCCGGGATGTCTGGCAACCCAAGTCAGAGCTGTACTAAATCCAAGCTGACAAGAGGGTCAACTGGGAGCTGGGGAAGGCTAGGCATTTCACACTTAGCTGGCAATTAACCAGCTGCATTTTTAATGACTAGCTTTTAGGTGGAGCGGGGATACTTCATGAATGTTACTGTACAAGCAGGAACCATGTGCTGCTGCAAGTCTGTGCTCTTCAAGGAAGAAGAAGAACAACTCTTTTTTTTGTGTGATGGAGGAATTCTTGTAAGCTCGTTTGACCCTGCTGTTACTGATGGTGGAAGTTCTCAGAATTGAGCTTTGTCTCCCCCTGGTGGTGGAAGATGGTACGTACCGGGGAGGGGGGCTTGGCAAAGTTGAGATGGGCATAGAGGAGGACGGCGATGTCATTCTGACTGGCTTCCAGAGCGATGGACAGGGCTGAGCTGCCATCCTGAGAGATCAGATAGAGAGAGAGAGAGTAAGGAACTCCGGTCTAAAACGGTTGCTAGACTGTGGAATTCAAACGCAGGGGAAAAACATGCAAAAAAAAGTATATTTGTTAAAAGGCTTCAAATAAATAACTCGGCAGGTTCATTTAAGAATAGTTTTTTTCTTGCAAATTTGGTATCTTTCATCAGTTTGTTTTTTCATTTTACAAAAAAAAAAGTGGTGCAAGCTTAGCGTGATTATAAATACTTTGTGAATAACCCCAAGGGTTTCCTGACCAACCTTATCTTAGATCTCATCAAATCATGATCCAAAAAGAGGGAGAAAGACTGACCAGACCTGACTCTGCTGCTGCTTAGCTTTCTGAGATCTGAGCAGATCACTCCTAAGAATACTGACCAGAAATCACTCTGTTAAACTATTTAGCTTTTCTGCGATCGAAGCAGATCACAATCCAAGAACCAGACCTGACCCTGCTGCTGCTGCAACTAGCTTTCTGAGATCTCAGCAAATCACACTTGTGAGAAGAAGTGCTGACCAGACTTTGACCAAACGTCTTAGGTCTGGAACCAACTCCCCTGTAATGTTGTTGAAGCTGACTCCCTGGGATACTTCAAGAAGCTGCTTGATGAGATTCTGGGATCAATAAGCTACTAACAACCAAACGAGCAAGATGGGCCGAATGGCCTCCCCTCGTTTGTTCACAATACAAACATTGAGCCGATCGTAATCCCAGCAGATCACAATCCTAGAAGAAGTGCTGACCAGGCCTGACCCTGGGGCAGCTGCTTATCTTTCTGAGATCTGCGTGGCGTGGCGTGGCAGAGAACCAACTTACGTTATCCGTGAGCGTGGCGTCACAGCCCGGCACTGCCAGCAGCTGCTTCACGATGTCCACGTGTCCGTGCTCACAAGCGCACATGAGCGCCGTGGAGCCGTCGTGGTCCTGCAGGTTCACGTGTGCTCCGCTCGCCAGCAGGGCGCGCACCATATCGATCCGACCGTGACTCACCGCCAGCATCAGGGCTGTCTGTCCCGCCTGCAAAGAGAGAGGGGGGCTGGATTAGCAGAGATCAGGGAGCAGACAAATACAGCCAAGCTTTGTCTTCCCCTGGTGGTAGAAGATGGTGTGTACTGGGGAGTGCTGCTTGGCAAAGTTGGTGAACCAGAACATGGTCACTCTTCCAAGTACAGGAATGGGTATTTGCGTGGCATAAATTTAATTAATCAGTGTTAATAAGCAGTCAATAGATATGCCATGCATGTGTGTATCATTAGGCTGCCATTTGAGCTCCTATTTCATATGCATGTTGAGTATGTTTTTTTGAGACTTGGTAGATTCCTGCTCCATAAAAGAAAAAGACATACAATGACTGGTATGTAGCAGATCATGAATAATTATATTATTCTATAAGCTATCCACCCTACCTAAATAATGCACATTTAAACCATGTGATTGCCATTCGCAATTGTGATGATCGTGACACACCTGAGCTTGTTACCTATACACACTGTGGCTAATCAAGCTTATAGTAAAACCTGGAATGGGTGAAACTGCTATGCGATAGGAGTCTTATTACCATTCCTGGGGATTCCCTGGTACTGATAAAAATGTTGTGGGGGGAAGAAAAAATCAGGAGTTATCAGGATTTGCTCTTCCTGTACGCACAGCTGGGGGTACAGGATGATGAAATCAACCCTTTTAGTTTCTTATTAGTTCTCCTCCTGGATTTTGCATTTCTAGTGCAGACCCTCTTCCCTTGCCCCTGTCCTGCCTCCTTGGTCTGTCTCTCACCTGGCTGGCCTTGGCGTTGACGTCTCCCATCCTGAGGAGCTGCATGACCGTCTCCAGATCACACTCGGAGCGGAAGGCAGCCAGGGCAGTCAGCATGATAGCAGTGTAGCCTGCCTTGTTCTGCTTGTCTGGGTTACAGAGACCTGCGAGAGAGAGAGAGAGAGAGAGAGAGAGAGAGAGAGAGAGAGAGAGAGAGAGAGAGAGAGAGAGAGAGAGAGAGAGAGAGAGAGAGAGAGAGAGAGAGAGAGAGAGAGAGAGAGAGAGAGAGAGAGAGAGAGAGAGAGAGAGAGAGAGAGAGAGAGAGAGAGAGAGAGAGACATGCCTTTTAAACTGAGGTACGTTGGCTTGCCTTGAAGCTGCTAGAGCACTGCATTCAAAACGCTGCTTCTCTCTTACAAGGCTATTCGTGGTTCTGGCCCTGCCTGTCTGCATGAGTTACTTGTTCCCTGTAAACCGGCTCGTACTTTGAGATCAGTAAACGAAGCTCTCTTGGTAATCCCAAGAACCTGATTCAAAACCTACGGGTTCAAAGGCTTTCAGTTTTCGATCTCCTTCACTGTGGAACTCAACTCCAAATCTTTGTTCCGGAATGCTGAGTCTGTCAGCATTTTTAAATCTAAGCTCAAAACACATCTCTTTGATTTTCTAGCAAACAGTTTGGAGCTCCTTTGGCTTGCTGTGTATTTTTGTAACGTGCTTTGGGATGCTTGTACATGAAGGACGCTGTATGAATGAAAGTGGTATGGCTTGGTAGGTAGGAGTTTCCGTTTATGTGAATGGTTTTGTAATCTCCTCATACCCTGTACTTCTTTTCAAAGAAATCTGTCCAGGATTGTCCGCTTCAAAGATCTTTCAAAACTAATTTTTTTTTTCTTTCTAAAACTGGGCACTGAAGCTAATCAATGGTAGCACAATCGGTTTTAATCCCATTTTTCAAACAGCAGCTTTGAAGGTAATTGAAAATTTTGGTTGGATTCTTTCCCAAGAAACGTTTGGAACAAGAAGAGGTGGTTCCTTTCTAGCACCCCCTTTTTTTAAAAGGTCAAACTGTGCAAAATATTAATAATCAACACCCTACAGAACACATTACGTATTTTCTTACTGTATAAATCACAAAAACGAATCTTGTACTGAAGGACCTACTATTAAGCAAATGTTTTAGCATTACAATTGTGCTGTATATTCTGTACACAGGATGTACACAGGACAAGCTGTAATGGGATTGTCTTCATCAGTAATCAGTTGATTTTTCAGACATCATTTTATAACAGGACAAAACAGTGCTGCGTGAAATGAGTATTCGGGTTGATCGCTCCACAGGAGGGTCACTGATGTTGATCGGGCTGATTTACCATTCAGAGTGAAGAGACAGCAGCTTGGGTTTGTGCGGATCGCTGTTCTCCACAGAGTCTAAGAAAAGCAGCGATCAGCACAAACCCAAGCAGCAGTTTCTTCACTCGTTTCATTTGGAAAGGTAAACTAGCCCAGTCGACCCCAGTGACCCTCACCTGCTTGTCAGCTCCTGATTTCTGTGAAGAGCTCAATCTGAATGATCGAATCATCGGTTAATGCAGCACTAGAGTAAAACAAACAAAATAAAAAGGACAGAAACACGGGTTTTAAAACCTTAGATAAAAGCCTTTGAAGGGAACCTTCTTCGGCTGTCATCTACTGTGTTAACTGAGCTTCCTGACGAATGAACGAAAGCTCTGCAGGTTTCTAAAAGGGCGCCGGGCGCAGATGGTTACCTGTGTCCAGCAGCAGCTTCACCACAGGGAAGTTGGAGTGTGACACAGTGTAGTGCAGGGCTGTGTTGCCGTTGCCATCGGCCATGTTGACAATAAACGCCAGCAGCTGCGGTGACAGGGCCCTGAACACCGCCATGTGCTGGCGAACCACTTCCGGATTGGCTGCCTTGTGACAGGAAACACGCAGCCACTCCTGCAGCACCGCGGTGTAGGCCGTCCTCTGCAGGCAGAGCGGGGGAATTGCACGTCACCACTTTTATTTTAATTTTTTTTTACAAATCACTTATTAATTTACACTGTTTGCAATCATTCTAAGTGCTTCCGGGTTCTCCAAGGTTTAGTTTGACAGCTTTCTCAAAATCAGTCTTTACTTGTTTTGTGCTTACCTGGAGAATCCTAAGTGCCAGCTACTCTGTGTTTTTAAAAGGCAGAGAGAGGAGGTGGGGCTGGTAGAGCTGAAAGGTCTCACAATGCCTCCTACCTTCTGTTCTAAACTCACTGTTACTCAGCTTCCACCTATGCCCTCTTGTTTTTCTCTCTGTGCTAAATTTGAAGTCGTTTCTTGGGGTAACTTTATCTATAGCATTCCGCGACAGAACCGCTCAGCCTGATTGCAAACGCCATGAAACAGTAAGTGAAATGGACGCCAGACATCTTTACACATTACTGCAAGACTGTATGTGTACAGCATCTTATTGTTTATGGAAAACACTGAATGAATAAATAAATAAATAAATAATAATGGTACATGTATATGTAAGCACTAATCTTGATGCCTACATTGCACCTGCTTATTTTAAACAAGGTTATCAAAATTCTACACTTTGAACACTTAATAATTGAAAAAAAACCAAAAACAAATAGAAATAACAAGATAAACTGTGTACCGGTTCTTGGTGGCTGAATGCATTAGGCTCCCCAAGAGCTTTCTGCAGGACCGTGCAGGCTGAGACCAGGCTCTCACTCAGCTCAACGCTGCAAAACAAACCCAGATAGACATGAGATTTGACTCTCTATTGAGCTTTTTCCATGTGGTATACCCCTGATTACTCGAGAGCTACCGGCTGTGGAAACTGGGATATGCTTTTCTTTGTCGAGTTTAATCTACAGCTCTGGCCAAAGGTTTTGCAACATCCTATAGAACGAACTGATTTTGCTTCATAAAGTCGAATGAAACCTGCTGAATGATGCTACGTTAACATATTGAATTACACACCGCTTTGTAGTTTTCCATATACTTAACGGAAAACTGACACTGAAAAGTGTGACATTTTGAACTCTAACATGAAATACTATTATGGCTTCTGGTAGACTTTTGCAATCTCATTGTGTAGTTTCTTTGATTACATGATGTTAAATTAAATATCTCAATTATGTTCATATAGTTTGTTTTTTTTTAAATAATGTTTCACTCCTAAAATTCTAGGTGATGCAAAACTTTTGGCCATAACTGTGGATTTGCCCACGAGCACAATCCCACAATTGTAATAATATAATAATATTATTACAATTGTGGAGGCTGTGTGGTCCAGTGGTTAAAGAAAAGGGCTTGTAACCAGGAGGTCCCCGGTTCAAATCCCACCTCAGCCACTGACTCATTGTGTGACCCTGAGCAAATCACTTCACCTCCTTGTGCTCCGTCTTTCGGGTGAGACGTAGTTGTAAGTGACTCTGCAGCTGATGCATAGTTCACACACCCTAGTCTCTGTAAGTCGCCTTGGATAAAGGCATCTGCTAAATAAACAAATAATAATAAAATAGTAATTCAATACAGAGATGACGCATTTGCTATTACACGTTGCTATGTTTTTACTGCGGGAAAGTTTTTTAAATTAGGGGAACTGGCCCCTGTTCCAGCGTTCCCATTAAATAAATCAATAAGACAGACGCAGTCACGGTACCTGCTGTCCTCTGTCCCCTCCCTCCCCTTCTCCTCCTCCTTCTCCTGTGGGGAGGGGTTGTCTGGCGTGGGGGTGGTCTGACTCTCTCGCAGGGTCTGAGGAGACTCTTCCTTGCACACTGCCTGGGCAGGGGCAGGGGCAGGCGCAGGGGCTGGGGTAGGCGCAGGGGCAGGGGGGTCCTGTGTGGGGATGGTTTGGTCCTTACTCCCCTGCGCCTGTGTCCCAGCCTCAGTGTGTCGCTCGTTGGCCTCATGGTACTCGCTCTCTGAGCTCACGTTCTCCTCCGAGCTGGACTCTGAGCTGGACTCCTCTGAGGAGGTGGACTCGTAGCTGCCCAGAGAGAAAAAAAACAAAAAACAAATACGACAAGCATGTCAGTAACATTCTCCAGATACACACAATATTCTCAATAACCTAGATTTGTTTTTGAGAATCTTATCTCAAGAAACCCAAAGGAAACTTTCAGGTATTTTTAAACTCAGCACTATTGAGTGTTCAATAGTTAGAACATAAGAAAAGTTTGGGAATGAGAAAAGGCCATTCAGCCCATCAAGGCTCATCCCTTGTTAGCACACCCTTCTACTGGAGGGATTATGGATGATGGTGTTGAAGCAATTAGTTGAATGTGACACATCCACATTTTTTTTTACCAGTTCTCAAATAAATATGTTTTCGTTGTTGTTTAGAGTTAGTGTTATTTGATCAAACTTACAAGCCACAGCTGTATTTGTTTTATTGCTTTTTACAGTGCCCTCATCCACAGGTATTGCCCATAAAAATATGAGAAAAAGAGTCGCACCCTCCATTGACTCCTACAAACTGCAGGTTTTTCTTGGTGGTGGGGGAATCGGAGGGGCCGAGCTGGTCTGTCCTCTTCATGATCGATTTCAGACTCGCCGGGGGAGAATCTGAAAGGGAAGGAGCAAAGCCTATATCAAAAAAGAATAGTCGCTTTGCTGCACTTAATGACGTTTTTATATTCGTGAATATACCCGGGGTACCCTGACACCCCACCCGCCCTCCCCCTCATTCATGGCAAACTACAGTCAGACTTGAGGGATTATTCCACAGTTTGTCTCTCGCACCTGGCTCCTGCACCTCCTCGCTCCCTGCCGCTGCATTCATGAGCGCTTCGTTCTCCGCTTCGACTTCCTTTAACCTTTTACACAGAGGCGCTTGCTGATTGGATACAAGCTGGACGGCGCTGACTGTCTCCATGACGACTGCCGGGCTTGAGACGGGCACCGAGGAGGACACCTCACACTTCGGAAGGACCTCGCGCACCTCTCTGGAGCAGATGGCGATTGGCAGCTCGGGGGACGTGTCTGAGGGAACCAGCAGAGAAAAAAACCTACATGAACTGCAGCGTGCCACCTGTATTCCTTTACACAATGCAATACACAACAGTTTCATTCTGTTGTCTGGAAGCATAGTTAAGTCTATTTGTGTTCCTCCTAAAGAGAATGCATTTTTCCCTAAAACCTATAATGAAGTATTACTACATTTTTGACTCAACTTAGAGCAGTGTAAATGTTGCCGTTTTTTTGTTTTACTACTGCAAAGTTAACAGTGTCCTCAATAATGTATTAGTATTGCCCGCACTGTGTTCAGCAGCCTCATCTAAATCCTGCTCTTTTGAGAGGATTCACATATTTTCCTAACCTCCTGATTAGCTGTGTATTGTTTGTTGCTGTATCTGTACTGAACTATCCTCCAGTGCAATATAACCTAAACCAGGGCTGTCTGATGAATATTCAAGGTCACCATACAACAACCCTGGACTTGTACCTGGTACTCCTGCAGTCCCCTCCGTGCTCCTCGCCTCCCCCTCTCCCTCTCCGCTCCTCAGGCTGATCTTCACCTGGTGGCTCCCAGTCAGTGCGACTGCCTGTCCATGAACGGGAAAGGTGGTCTCTACGGTCTCGTTGCTCCTGTAAACAATGTATGGCACTCCCGCGGACGACCTGGCTTCCTCCTGGGCTCTGCTGTGCGCCCCGCTTTCCAGAACTCCGGGAGGCGCGCTCGTAACAACGTCCGGGACACTGCAGGCAGCTGGGGCTTCAGCTCTCATCGTCCTGTGCGCAAACGCTGCTTGATCCGCCGCGAGGGCCACCTCTTGGCACTTCCTCAGTCCCACCACCGTTGGCTGCTCCAGGGTATAAACCTGGATCCCCACCGTCCTCTGTTCCTTCTTCTGGGGCTGCTGGTTGAAGGAGACCACTGTCTGGAGTCCTGGAGCTTCCCCCGGGTGCCCTATCTTGTTGCTGGTCTCCTGAAGATCCTGCCACCCAATGCTGGTCATGATAACCGCGTCGGCCATGGACAGCTTGGCATCCTTGCCCCTCTCTGCCATCTCCTTGCCCTGCTGCTCCAGCCTTTGATGGGCAGTCTTGAGCTCTTGCAGAGCCTTCCTCAGCTGGGTCTCCAGAACCATCATCTTGGTCTTCAGGCCTTCAGTGTTCTGCCGCTGCTGCTCCACCTGAGCTTGGGTAGCCTCTGAGGAAAGCCCCAGGTCCTGCTCCTTCACCGCTATGCCTACATGCCTCACGTCAACCGCCTTCGAACTTCCACCATCCTTCGCACATCCTCTTCCCTCTTCTACTGCTTCCGTTCCCACGCCCACCGACCTCACTTCCTTCCTGCCGCCCATCTGCCCCAGCTGCCTGGCGCCGCCCACGATAACCGTATCCTCGATCTCGCACCCGGAATCCTGGCGTGAAGTGTCGGCAAATGTTGGTGACAAGACCTTGCCCCCTCCTCCAGGGCTGTCCTCTTCCGGGATGTCAATGTAAAGCTCCCCCCTGGGTCTGGGCTTCCCAAAACTCATGCTGTGCCCCAAGAACTTCTGGCTCTTGAGCTGGACGCTCAGCTGCCTTTTCTCCTCCTGGAGGACGGAGATCTTCACCTGCTGCACGGGGATCACCTTCACCTGCTCCTCCAGCTCCCGGATCTTCCTCAGGGCCACCGCCATCTGCTCCCTGACGTGCTGAAGGTGAGCCGGAGTGGGGGAGACCGGAGTGGAGAGCCCAGAGCTCATGGGAGTGAACTGGCCCCCCTGGGTTCCGTTCTGGGACTTGGAGTAGGACTGGTTCAGAGAGGAGCCCACCAGGGAGCTGGCGGACCCTGACACGCTGCTCTGCATGCTCCCCAAGTTGGAGAACGGCTGCTGCCTCCCTGCGGAGTCTGTCTGGTTCTGCTCGAGCTTCTTGCGGGCATCCAGCAGGGTCTTCTCCACCCGGGCGTTGAAGCCTCCAGCCAGGAACGGGGGTCGGGTATCAGCCCTGTAGGAGCCGTGATACCCTGGCGCGCAATACGAGAAGGAGGAGTGGCGGCTGTCCATGCTGACGTTGGAGCACAGGGACTCTGTGGAGGTCCACCAGGAGCCGGTGTATCCAGCGCCCCGCGGGAGGGAGCTGTAGCGTGGCCGGCGGTGGATGGGCACCTTCTTGATGGTGTTGCCTTTCTCGATGTCATTGACGTACTTGAGGAAATCCAGGTCTAGCCGGTAGCCGTACGGGGTCTCCACTGAGTAGGGAAGCTCCTTGTCCTTGCCTTGCAGGACACTGGGGGAGGTCGGGTTGCATTTCCCTGACAATGAGAAACGCAGACGTTTTAAAGGGCATCCATGTAAGAGTTTACCACAGTACATTTGCATGGTAATTTAGCAGTTTCCCCCCATGCTTTTTCGCACGGTTATATTTTGCATTAACCATAGTATTGTAAGACTTCAATTAATTGTCGATACACAATAAATCGGTTCAAAAGGCTTTATTGGGAGACTACACAGGATTAGGAGATGTACAGATCAAAGAGATAATGCAGCTGTTTATAGTCTTGCTTACAAGTCCCCCCCACGTTTCTCTCTCATTGTCACTTCCGGTACCCCCTACATTAATGTAAAATGCCAATGTGCATTAATTCAAACCTCTCATTTAAAGGTGTAGACACACATTTGAAACATGAGTAATACAAATGACTTCTTTTCTGTCCTGCAGTATCCCATTGTTTTTAAAATATTCTTTTTAGAATAGTTTAGCATACCTCTCTGTTCTTTACAATGCTTAGCTATGTTTTACCATGCTTTCGCGGTGCTTTATTGCACAAAGTATGAAGTAATTAAACGCTACAAAGGCGCATTTTCTATTTCACAATAGGAATTGTGTAAGGCAGTTTTTTTTCATACCTGGAAAGTTAGGGTCCATGTGAAGAACTTGAGCCATTGTGAGTTTCTCTGTCACTCATTCAGCCTCGAGGAATCACAAACTTGTCGACTAAACGCTGCCAACTGCAAATAAATAAGAGCCACGTTAGCACAGTATGAAGAACCAAATTCACTTTCATTGCAAAAATCACAACACAAGCTGTATTTATGTAATCTGATACATCACTTTTGCGGCTGACAGAATTAGAGTATGTTATCATAACAATACTGTATAGTTAAAGTGAGAATTTAAACAACAGGTAGATGCCAGTTAAAAAACGCTCCATAAAATTACGAAGTAGCCTGTCCTCAGAATGAGAGCACTGAATGGGTTAAAGAATTGCAGAGTTAAAAGCATACCAAAAAAAAAAAAATTATCAATTAGCATTTTTTAACTAATGAAAACAAACTTTGAAATAAGCCTTCTTTAAAATAACGCATGTGTAAAATCTTTGTGAATTCTGGTCTGAAGCAGTGTTGTAAGGTCTCTTCATCTAAAGGGCACATAAGAACCTTTTTATTTCATTGTGTTACATGCTCCCATGTGTTGCTACAACTGTTTACGTAAGGTGTGTGCATTGTTTTAATAGTTTTTTGTTTGTTTTTTTACATTTTGACCACTTTTTTAACTTTTAATTTGCATTCCCTGTCTCAAGATGGCTTCCCATGTACCCGCATGGCCCTCAGAACTACATTTCCCATCATCCTCCTGCTCACTGGTAAATCCATCTCAGTTACATATGTGAGCAGGAGGATGATGGGAAATGTAGTTCTGGGAGTAAAGAGTTTCAGATAGTGCTGTTATATCACTGTATATTAACCTTACTAGATTAAATAAGCCATGCTTTATCATTGCAGCATGCAACAAGGACCGGTGTCTTTACTCCTATACTCCAGCAGAGCCTGATCAACGTGAAGAAGATGTTGAAAAACTACAGCATGCAGTTCCACACACACAGCAAGCTTGTTACGATCAATCCTGAAGCTGCACTTGTGCACAGAAACAACACTGGTGATCCTGCTTATGTCCTGGGTCCCAGGTATCAGCTTGGGGTACTCATGCTGGCTTTGGTACACCAGGAGCCTGGCTGATTGGGAAGCAACTGCTTTAATTTTGTGTAGCTCTGCAGATATAGATCAAGGGGGTTCTCAGTTCCGTTCCTATTATTATTATTAGTTTATTTAGCAGACGCCTTTATCCAAACTTTACCTAGATTACTCCAGTAAAAACCCAACTGTATAAATGGGTAATTGTATGTAACAATAATGTGATATCTTGTAACAATTGTAAGTTGTTACAAGATATAACATCTGCTAAGAAATAAATAAATAAAATACTGTAAGTCCGTGAAACACCATGATTTCTGCAGTTCTGTTGTCTGCCTTGCATTGTCTGCTACGCAGAGTTACAAGTTAAGGATCAACAACTGCCCTTTCAAATCTGCTCTGCTCATTTTACAGCTAAACAACAACAGCTAACTGCTCTAGGTCCTAATATAGTGCAGTCAATTCCCTGGCTCAGATCCATCTTGACATATCATTTGCTCCTGGTGAGACTGGCTTAGTTTTTCCTAATAGCGACTGTGTGTTAAGTGCATGTACTGCTATGTACCTCACCAGAGTACCCTTGGCAGCAGAGGCACAGAAATCTAATCGTAGCATTTGAAATAGCTCAGATAACACAAGTTATTAAACACACAAGCTCTCAGACATACACGATGAATTAGGCAATAAGATTCCTTTCTGTTTGCGATATGTTATTTTCAAAAAACAGTTTGGGGAGAGCGCTGTCTTACTTTACTGGGTGAGAGAGTGCTGTGTGTTGACCTCTTAACCTACTGTATAAAGAAAAAACAATACTACAGTATTGCAACAACATGCCCTCAATCTGAAAAGCACCTTAACTACTGAGCTACTCAAATTCACTGCCTTCCACACTGCAGTCCAGCACTTTCTCTAACCACTGAGCTACTCAAACCCACTGCCTTCCACACTGCAGTCCAACACTCTCAACCACTGAGCTACTCAAACCCACTGTCTTCCACACTGCAGCCCAACACTCTAAACCACTGAGCTACTCAAACCCACTGTCTTCCACACTGCAGCCCAACACTCTAACCACTGAGCTACTGAAACCCACTGCCTTCCACACTGCAGCCCAGCACTCTAACCACTGAGCTACTCAAACCCACTGCCTTCCACATCTCAGCCCCAGAGCAACTTGCGTGTTACTGCATACCGACATTCCATCGCTAAACGTTTTTATCTTCGCCACTTATCTGATTAGCCGTATCCAATAATTAGTCTAGTCACTGGCAATTTATATGCACTTAGACTGAGCACAACCTCAAAATGGGATTAACTGGGCTAGTACCATCCGATAGTAAGGGAATCAGTATTGAGCAGCTTGTGTTAGGGGAGTTCTAACTGTTTTAGATTTGATACCTTTATTACATACCATTACTACAATAGACTGCAGTAAAATGGATTTTGAATGAGCTACTTCTAAATGTTCTGCACTGCATATAATGCAGTACTACTACAAAGTGACTGCAGCATGTCTAAATACTGGTGTACCGTGGCAGAAACAGATTTAATTTTTTTTTACAAACTAAATGATCTTTAAACCTTCTATAATGTTTCTTCTGCCACAAGGAGAAAAACATATGATAAAAAGAATATATAAAAAAAATTGTTTGTGGTCATCTAGAGTTTAAAGCATGCTGATGCGGTGATGACTGCATCGAAAGGGCTTAAGTTGCCTTGAGAGGCTCCTTGGCTTCATAACTCCAGTGCTTCTGGCAAAGTAATTTTGTTGTACTGTATGTGTGTCTGCGTTAATGTGTGTGAGTGTGCATCAATCACTCTGCTTTAGAAATAAGGGGATTTTAGCTGTATATACATCAACATGCTGAGGATAAAAATCACGGTCTTAACTTGTATTGTGCACTTCGCTTAAAAAAGCTGCTTTCATTATTCATTAAGATAAAAAAAACTATAAAGTGTTTCTCCTCTACCTCATCATGGAGTTATAGTATAGTGGGAGTCAATGCAATGCCCTTACTTCTGTAGAAAAGTGGACCCCTTTGTGTGTGTCTGTGCCTGTGTGTGAGTGAGTGTGAGTGTGCATCCACATCTATTCTGACCAGATGGAGCTTGTAAGCCTGCAAAAGACTCATAAGAAAAACATTATTCCCAGCTGAAACAGCCCTGGTAGGATAAAAGCCAGTCTAAACAATGAGAAACTGTTTGAGTGTCCCTGGTCAACCCCTTGCATTGCACTACCCTTCCAGAACCACTGCTATGCAATTGAATATCATTAGGAATTGAATACAAGTTTAGCATAATTGGAATACATTAATTGAACATTGGTGTAATGCCCTTTTATTGAAAATAATCATTTGATTTGCTTGTTTACGGTGCCTTCTCTAGCATTGTGCTTCTGACCTGTCTGACAAGTCAGTGTGGCTCGAATTTTCCACTGGTCATGCTTTGTAGATCGGTGGGCGTTTTATTTTCTTTTTTGGTGCCACACCCCTCAATGCCACACCCCTCAATGTAAGGGGTTCGGGGTGAGTAAATGCAGCTGCAAAGATACCCCGCAGGGCAGTAAGGGGTTAACAGCGAACCTCATTCTCCAGCAGTGTCTTGGCGGTTCTAATGAGGCATTTCCTGGATTCTCTGCTGATGATCAGAAGGGATAAGCTGACCCTGAATCTCAGATTTTCCTTGCATTGGCATTCTTTGCTTTTGACATGTGGAAACATTTTGCATGCATGTGAACTGCAAGAAAATCCTATAGCTCTCATCTACTGTAGCACTCCTAGTCAGGCACAATCCTAAAATATATCGCAGTCAATCGTATAACAACATTTTATAAAATGTAAAAAACATCAACATTTCATCCTGTTACCATGTTTCTTTTCAGCACTGCAACGGAGAAGCAGTATTTTTTAAATCCAGCTGTTGGATCCTCCTTCAAAACCGGTAACGGATTAAGGAAGATTTAATCACGGTCTTGGTAGATGCTGCTTAAGTGGCAATCACTCCGACAGCACAGATGTGATTATCCCTGGTGCAGTTTGTGGCGTGCAGGGCTATCAGATCTCTGTTCTCGGGATATGAGGCCAGATGTCTTTGGCTTGACAGTGGTCTGTGGATTGGATTAAATGATCCTACACGCTGCTTTGAGAGTTTGTCTGAAAGTGTGGTTTGAAGTTTGACAGCTCAGTTGCTACGAGAAAGAGAAGGGGGCTAGATGGTGCAGTGGGTCAACCCACTAGCCTTTCATTTTCGGAGGTCTGGGTTCGAGTGGGGCAAGTGAAATGGGTTGGTGGTCCCAGCAGACTCCTTGACAAGACCGCCATGCCTAGAAAGAGTCGGTCCGCCACTTAAATGCATACAAGTTGCCTGTCTAGGTGCGATCACTGAGTCTTAAAACGGTCATTGCATTGCCAATGTAGCCCGAATGCTGAATGGCCTTGGAAGATCGTTTGTGGGATGGCTCACTCTTGTACTGTACCAGGCAACGTTCCCTCGGCTTTTGTTTGCCAATTCGAAATGACAGTCTGGAGCACAAGTGTGACGATGCTTCCTCCCTCACCATTGAAATGAGGGAGGTCATTAGCAGCAACGTAGCCGCAAGGGAACAGAAATTTCACGCAAAACCTTTTAGTTCTATGGGGGGGGGGGGGGGGGGGGGGGGGGGGGGGGGATGCACACATCTTGACATCTAACTCAACTACAGCACAGGAAGCCAAACAACTATAATATAATGTATTTGCACAGTGGGTTAACGCTCTTGCCCTTCATCTCTGGGGACCAGGGTTCAAATCTGACACAAGTGAAACGAGCTTGGTGTACTGAACGCAATTCGCACCAGACTGCAATGTGAAGCACTAAATTGCACTGCCATGTAGAACAACTGCTGACACTGGCAGTCACACTGTACAACAAAGAGGGGCCAACATGCTAACAATGGGAAATGCTACATTGTCTCTGTCTGTGCTCTACCTGTGCTCTACTGCAGCATGCCTGCTCTGTGGAGAAAGACACCAGTTGTCTTTCTTCCTTTCTCTGTCTGCTTTTCTGTCTGGGATCATTGACATGCACCAATATATATATATATATATATATATATATATATATATATATATATATATATATATATATATATATATATATATATATATATATATATATATATAATCACACTAAAAACTAAAATAATTAAATCAAAACTAAAACGATTAAGCAGAAACAAAACACAAAGCCAGTACAGCGTTGTACAATATGACAACCCCAGACCACAAAGACCTTACCTTCATTTGGCAGCTGTCTACAGTGTTTAGCTACCCTTTGCCGGTCACCATTGTTCTCTTAAATTAATGAAGGTATTTACTTTGTTCATCTGGAAACCCAATCGGCAGTCTCTGAACTCCTCTGGGTCTGTGATGGTCTGTCGCTGGTGGAAAAATGATGAAGCCGATTTCTGAAGCGAGTTACCGTGGTTACATTATGAAAATCTTTGCCCCCATGAGCTGAAAATGAGGAATAAAATGATCTCAAATCTCTCTCCAGGTTGCTAACGCTCTCTTTCTCTCTCTCCCCCTCCCTCTCCCCCTCCCTCTCTCTCTCTAGCTTGCTAACACACACTCTCTCTCTTGCTTGCTAGCTCCCTTTCTCTCCCCCTCCCTCTCTTTCCTCCTCTCCTTCACACTGAGATTTCCACACCAGAAAGCATTCAGTTGCAGCGTCATGTGATTCTGTTTATCAGCCCTGCTGTTATAGGTTCAATGTGAAGATCTCAGTGCTTCTACAAGCTCTGGTTTTGTTCAGCAGTGCACACTCTAGAGAAAGAAAGACTTATTTCATCATCTCACAGCAACACCGGAGCTGAAACCTGCTGAAGAAACAGCAACAAGAACAGGGCTTCTTGGGGTCCTGCTTGTTTTAGTTCTGAAATGGCTTAAATCTCTTTATACTGAATCTTTTGGAACGATGAACACTATTTTAATGATCTTAATACTGCCGGTCTAAAGTTAACTCATTTTCACCGCATCACCTAGAATTTTAGGATTGAGACATAATTAAAAAAACAAAAAACAACTATCTGAACATAATTTTGAGTTTTTATAATCATTTAAGCAAAGAAACTACTAAATGATATTGTAAAAGTCTACTGGAAGCCATGATAGTAGTACAGTATTTCATGTTAGATTTTGAAATGTCAAATTTTTCAATTTTTCAGTTTTTCGTTAAGTATATGGAAAACTACTAAGCGGTGTGTAATTCAATATGTTAACATAACATTATTCAGCAGGTTTCATTCGACTTTATTAAGCAAAATGTGTTAATTCTATAGGGTGATTGCAAAACTTTTGGCCACAGCTGTAGTTTATAAGTGGGTCTATAAATCACCCAAAGGGGCAAACTCTCCTGGATTAATATGGAGTTAAAGTCCGGTGCTATTTAGATCAGTGTTAAACTTGTATAATTTTGCCTATTAACTGTTTACCGTTGTCAAATATATTGCCTTAGTGTTTACAGAGTAGTAAATGTACAGCTATGGCCAAAAGTTTAGCATCACCCTATAGAATGAACACATTTTGCTTCATAATGGTCGAATGAAACCTGCTGAATAATGTTCCATTAACATACTGAATTACACACTGCTTTGTAGCTTTCCATATACTTAACGAAAAACTGACAATTTGAAAAACGTGACATTTCGAAATCTAACATGAAATACTGTACTCCTATTATGGCTTCCGGTAGGCTTTTGCGATATCATTGTGTAGTTTCTTTGATTACATGATGTGTTAAATAAAAGATCTAAATTATGATCATTTATTTTTCAATCCTAAAATTCTAGGTGATGCTAAACTTTTGGCCAGAGCTGTGGAAGTGTAGATGGGCCAGTTTATTTCATATTGAATATTTCTTCAGTTTTTTTTCCTTACACAATGAAAGGCTGTACAGATACAGTGCAGTCGTACACACCAATACATGTTGCTGTAGTTTATAAGAAGTGATGGCCGGCTTCTTGAAATGGCTTCTCTGGTTAAGAGCTTCCCAGTCCTGTATGTGTTTAATCATACACATGTTGAAAAGTGTGGAACATCAATGGAAACTGCTCTTCACTGTGGGTTCGTCATTTGAATAGTGGTTAGGGCTCTGGACTCTTGACTGGAGGGTCGTGGGTTCAATCCCAGGTGGGGGGACACTGCTGCTGTACCCTTCAGCAAGGTACTTACCTAGATTGCTCTAGTAAAAACCCAACTGTATAAATGGGTAATTGCATGTAAAAATAATGTGATATCTTCTAATGATTGTAAGTTGCCCTGGATAAGGGTGTCTGCTAAGAAATAATAAATAATTTGAAGACAAAATAAAGCCCCAGACAACAACTGGAATGAGCTGCATTGGCCAAACTGTTCAATAAACAGACAAGGTACAGATTTCTTCTTTTTTATTGCTTTTTGGAGACCACAAAATCCCCAAACTTGTACGCAAGTAATAAACGTCAACGGAAAAATATGTTTCATTTTTATATGCTGTAAAAAATAAAAGTAGGAGTAAAGATTTTGGCTCTGGGATTATTTTTATTATTACGGTATATAAATATAAAAATAGATACAATTAAAATTAAAATTAGAATTAAACTCCCATTTCCTGTTTTTTTAAAGCTTCAGTCTTAAATTGTTCAAGCCATTTTTTCCTTATTTGCCAGCCTAATAAAAGGGTTGCCTAAAATCTCCTTAAAGAAACTTTTGAAATCCATTCCCTGGCTCTCGATGGCTTTAGTACCAGAGTCACTGCTCCCCTAATCATTGCATAGTGGAACCTTCATTTTTAACACGTTTCTGAACTTTGAAAGAAGCGTCTTGTATTTGTGTCACCGCAATATTCATCCCTGCGTTGGATTCTAGTGCCACAGCTTAGAGTCCCCTATTCTCGCCTTTAGAGAAGCTTACCACAGTAAAATAATTGGGGGAAACAAACATGGTAATTGCATAGCATGGGAAAACCATTGGAAAACAGCTCAATTACTGTGCAAATGTATTGTGGTAAACTTTCGTAAGGGCTGAACTGATTTTTGTTAACATGAATGGAATAACATGCTTACTGGGTTTCCAATACGTCTTTCCTTACATTCCAATCTGGTGGTGTGCTTCTGAGAATGACCCAAATTTCACTCAGCAGTCTTTTCTAACTAGCGCCCAAGGAAAGTAGGAAAGATGTATTAATTTGCGTGTGTGTGTGCCTATGAGTCATAGTAAGTCCTTTAACCACATCACTGTCTACCTACCAGTGTGGTTGGAGAGCTCCTATTACACAGTGCTCAAGGCTGTTGTTTTAAGGCATGGCAGATCTAGTGTGAAGAGATATTTTCTAGGAAATATGATTGGTAACACTTTCCATGAAGTGTCTCTAATTACTGTATATTTACATAGTAGTTACTTAGTAAATACATGTGTATGTGCATGTTATTACAATGTTATTATGCCTAGTAGCAATGTACTTAATGTGTCAATATTTTTGCACGATATACAGTATGTAAGCATACAATTGTATCAGAAAAGGGTTAGGCTTAGAATTAGAGTTAGGGTTAGGATTAGAGTTTGGGTTAGGGTTATATCATGCAAAAAAATACACATTAAGTATATTGTAACTATGTATAATAACATTGTAATTAAGTATTTTGTGATTTTTCATTTTGGTGAAAAGTCCTGAAAAGATGGAAGAGAGAGAGAGAGAGAGAGAGAGAGAGAGAGAGAGAGAGAGAGAGAGAGAGAGAGAGAGAGAGAGAGAGAGAGAGAGAGAATATTCCTCTATTCATAAAACATAAAACAGGGCTAGGACAATCATATGTGTGAGCTTCCCCGAGCATTTCTCTGTGGGGGCGAAGAAGAAGTTTACACCGAGACAGAACTCCAGACACATTTGTAAATAATATTTTCCTAGTTATATTTTGCCACTGACGACTGCTTTCACAGACCCTGATTGGCTCCAATCACAGACTACCTAATGCTACCTAAAGGAAGTCTAAGACTATTGCTAATCAGGGTATGTAAAACCAGCCATACGTGTTCTATAGCAATGCATAGTGCTGAATGGATGCCAAGAGCACCTACTGGAACGCATTTCACTTCAATTCGATTCCCGCTCTCCAGATTTGAAAAGCAACTGCTGTTATAATGCACAGTATTATTTTATTACACTCCAAAGCAAGCCTCCGAACACTGAACACAGGGCACAGCAAAGACCATTAAGTGCTTGGAGGTGATCGAGCCACGACCTCCTGTTTATATCTCTCTGTGTGTCTCTCGGTGTGTCTGTGAGGCTGCTTCACTCTATATTACTCAACGCAGACCCTCAGGAAGACAGGGTCACTGTCAACTAGTCCAGGTTAGGCAGGTTATTAATGTATGAGCTGGTGTGGATGGTAGGAGTAGAATGATTACTTGTCGCCAGACTAGACCGGCGTTAGGGGTAAGCAACATAGGAAGGCTGCCTAGAGCACCTAATAATGGGGGGTGCCAAAAAATGTTTCAGCAATTGAATAATACTGTCCTACGATAGTGTAAATATACAAATATGGCCAAAAGTTTTGCATTCTGTTCGCTTTTGCGAAGTGAATGGAGTCGTTGCTGTAGATTTCAGGCCAAACAGTCAAGGGAGAAATAGTCGACTAGTTGCCACCTATTTATGTATACAGTTCTGTAAAACGCTCTATATTTTAAAACCAATTGGAATTTTGAAATGATGTTCTAAAATGTAATTTATTATATGTAAATGCATTGCAATAATCGCAACTTCCCTCCATCTGAAACCGCACCCTTCACAATTACTTTCCATTCAATTCAAACAGCTGCATACAACTGAAATGCTGGCATTGCTAGCTCCCTGCTAGTGGACACTTTAAACACACACCAGCATTACTTAGTTGCTGCTGCTGCTTTGACGTTGTAGAGTGTGATTAGTCTACTGAGTTTCGCATCGCATTGCTTTATCAGGCGTCGGTGCCACTTATGAGAGACTATGTCTGCATGCACTACAATGCTCATGAAACCATTGTGCACCCAGTTTGGTCCAAGCTGGCCTGACTTAACCCTTATCAGGGAATCACAAGCTGCCCCCGATGCTCTTAAATAAAGAGATCTGAGTACAGCCCTCGGACACTGCATGCATTTGTTTAATGATACGCCATCGGCTCACCGGGGTGCAGGCAAGCTAGAAGGCTGATCGATCGACCGAGATAATGAGAGTGGCAGAACGGAAGCGCCCAGGGGTGGTCTGAGTGCCATTAGGAGTGGGATGGAAAAGAGCGCTAGCACGCTCCAGCGGCTACAGAGTTTCAAAAAAAATATAATCTTCACAAGTAAAATAAATCTGCTTTTAAAGGTATAGTGTTTCCCCCATGTGGTTGTTATTATTTGTTTATTTAGCAGACACCTTTACCCAAGGCGACTTACAGAGACTAGGGTGTGTGAACTATGCATCAGCTGCAGAGTCACTTACAACTACGTCTAACCCGAAAGACGGAGCACAAGGAGGTTAAGTGATTTGCTCAGGGTCACACAATGAGTCAGTGGCTGAGGTGGGATTTGAACTGGGGACCTCCTGGTTACAAGCCCTTTTCTTTTAACCACTGGACCACACAGCCTTCTGTGGAGACAGACGTTGCGCTGTGTAACGGTCCCCATAACCACAGCAATAAATAAGTTTTATGTTAGGATCAAGCCAGATCATGAAGTTTAAAGCAAGAACGGTGCAAGGATGGTACAAGGATAAGGTTTCGTGCCTTGCACAAAAAAAAACACGAGAAGGATTGTGCCTGGGTGATGCAAGGGATGCACGGATCACAAAAGGAATTTGCAAGATGAGAACCCAGAAAGACATGCACGTTTTGTGCAAGGCATGCATGCAATCTTTTCTTATGCTTGCACTATCCTTACATTGATCATGCTTTAAACTTCTGGTCTTGCCTCACTTTTTTGCGTTTTTGTTGTTTTTGGTACAGGTTAATATGGTGCATCCCTTCTTAATGTAACAGGCAGTGTTAAAACTGTATGACTATTGAGGCAGTGTGGTCCAGTGGTTAAAGTCCAGGGCTTGTAACCAGCAAGTCATCAGTTCACATCCCACCTCTGCCACTGACTGACTCACTGTGTGACCCTGAGCAAGTCACTTCACCTCCTTGTGCTCTGTCCTGCGGATGAGATGTTAAATCAATGTCCTGTTGTAAGTGACTCTGCTTATAATGCACAGTTCACAGCCTACCTCTCTAAAGTGCTCTGTGATGGTGGCCCACTATGAAAGGTGCTATATAAATATATTATTATTATTATTATGTGCAAAGTCAAATTTAAAAAGGATTCATATTTTGTTTGTTATCCTAAGGTATTTTTAGTTATACTGAATGATGAGGTTTAAACAAAAAAGTGTGAAAGTTATTGAATACTGATGTGATGCAAGTCTAATTTAGTTTAATTTGCTAATTAAGCCCAAGTTAAACCTGTCTGTTCATAAGATCACATTTATGGTTCAAATTCAAACATGCATAAAATGGGAACCAATGGGAACCAAACGCAAAAAATGCGTTGACGTTGTGATTTGTTATTGAGTCCGGATTGGATTATTCTTTGCTTGAAAAGGTGAAGCAAAGACAAGAAAATAAAGCTAGTAATCTGCCTCCATTTCGTCCAGTGAGCTAATTATTTAAACACAAAGCCAATTAACAACAAGTCGTCTAGCTTACCTAGACCTATAATTTTATTTTGCAACAATTTAAAACCGTAATTGCTGCATTTTGGAACACCTTGATTGAGTATTAACCATTAAAGTACAGAACACTTAAAGTAAATTACAAGTTTGTGAAACCTGGGGGTACATTAGCGCTCGGTTGCGGTGCGCATGGTCGCCGGTTTGCGCCCAGCCTCTGCCCTATTACGTCAGCACAGACAGTAAGACACTGGTACAAATTGCTTTTTGCGCGCTGAACGCATCACATTGTACCTTGCTTAAAAAAAAAAATACTAAAAATAATTATTTGTCATCCTCGGAGGTGATCCAGCCACAAAGGCGCCAAGGACAGAGCGTGGATTAAATATTTAGGTTTGCTGCTTGAGAAAGGGCCGGGGGTGACCGATTCAAACCTCCTCGGAACAATAAACGCTTCAAGTCGGCGCTCGGATGTTGCGACGTCGTTCGGACGAGCTCAGGAAATTTGGCAAAGCGTCTCCTGCTGCACCTTCTCTGGCTGCTTTCACAGCAGTCGCATCAAACCCCAATAGGAAACGAGTGAAGACTGAGGGGGGGAAGTAATGCACTACTACAATTACACCACACATCCCCTGGCTATGGAAAACAGATCAATCAGAAGCGTATGAGTATAGAGATATTAGACAGGATGACGTCTATTTAATGCAGCGTACGGTATGTTGCAGATATGCGTTACAGCTAGCAGTGCCCGGTTCAGTTTGAAATATTTTTAATATTCTCCTATAGCCTTCTGTGAGTGCACTTTGGTTCATTAGATACTGTTGCCAGTTTTTAAATATATATATTTTTAGCTTAAGTAAGGTAGTGAACACAGGCAACCGCCTCATACTACCTGCAGCTGCGTGGCAGGGTTTGGGGGGGGGTGTAATGACTGCCATATGCCAGCTCTGTTTTGGATCTGAGATAAAAAAAAATAAAATAAAAAAAAAACAGTAATGTAATTAAATGACGCGTTGGTATACTCGTAACGTTTAATCACAGCCTGGCGACAACACTGCAGGTTCTTTTAAAGTGCTTTGGAAACGGCACGCGATTTAAACCGCGCTGTGCACCACGTGACTCGTATAAATAACACACAGAACTTGCCTGTTAATTTTAACCAGCTTGCAGAGACAAATCAAACTAACCCTGGTACGGCTGCCAGGAATACAGACTCCAGTCTAAGGTAAACTTCTGGTGGTTCGGAGATTGTATTGGGGGGGGGGGGGGGGGTATATGTTTTTAGTTTCCATTATTTGCAAGCTGTGCATCGGTTAAAATATTATTAATTTGCCGTTAAAAAACACATAGCATTCAAAGGCAACCTAGTTGTTTGTTGGTATATCTGTCACTAAACTCAGCAGGCTACAGCTGCCAGACTGCTTACATTGGTTACCAGTGAGCTACCAAATTGATTTAAAAGTTGCTGTAATAATTTACAAGGTCCTTCATGGGTTAGGGCCATCCTGTCTCCAATAACTGCCAACTCTGTATATTCCTATTCGTTCCTTGAGATCAGAAAATACAGAATTTTTAGTTGTTCCAAAATAAATCGTCTCAAATCACGTGGAGCCAGAGCTTTTTGCTGTTGTGCTCCTGGCTTGTGGAACTCTATTCCGGTTGACATTAGGCAGGGTGATACGATGGATTCTAGATTGAAAACATTCCTTTTTGAATGTGCTTGTGTATAAGTGGTTGTAGCCGGAGTGTGTTGTACATATGAGCTCTCTTGTTTTGTTTATTAACTTGTCACAGTGTTCTGCGATGCCATGGCGTGAAGGGAAGGCGCTATATGTAAAAAATACATTTGTATTGTACTGTAGTCAGATAGTCAGATTTAGAAAATGTACAAAGGTATCAGGCTGGGTTGTATTCAGGGCCTGCTTTGAATTCAATACTGTGTTACTGTGTGCTGTAAAAGAAAATAAATGAGTGTATGGAATGCTAAACCATGTGAAGAATGTAAAAAAAACCAGATACAGTTCCACAATGGACTGTTCATTGATCGGCCTCACATTTATTTGAACAACAGTTAAGCACATTATAGAGCCCATTTGTAAAAGTGAATGCAGCGATCAAGGGAGTCGTTAGTACCTGCAGGGCAGTCTGCAGCGTTTGTGGCTTCTTGCCTGGTAAAAACACAACCCAGACATTTTAATTAACAGGATTTTAAAATCGATAACGCACTAGGTCAGTCACGCCCCCCCCCCCTCTAATTATCCTCTCCAGTGGGTACAGCGAAGACAGCCGGCCGTCAGTATGTTCGTCCGTCCATTTCTTATTCTGTACTATTCTACGCATACTGTTTATATATGTGACGGCCATCAACGTTTTTGTCATACTGATATTTCGCCATACTCATTTTTAATTAAAAAAAAGCATATTTAATTTCATTTAAACTTGTCAAAGAAACATTACTTGGGTACAAACTGTGTTCCATTGTGCAGCACAGCCCTCTCATGTTAAAACTGGTGTTACTATAAGTGCTAAGCTGTTTGGCAGCATTAAAGATAGGAAACCATCAATATTAATACAGTCAAAGCATGAATAGGGCTAGTTACTTCAAGATGTGTGTTCTACACGACCATTGTAGAAACGGAAATCCTTTTTTGGAACAGAACAGCCTCTTATTTATAAGAAAGGCCTGGCGATGGATATGGACAGCAGTGAAGCACAGAGTATTTTAACAATGCTGGATTTTTATGTTTTTCACATTACTCTGTGGGAAGTTAGGAGGCTCAATGGTTGACTTGCAACCATACACTCACACACACACCAGCAAAAACAAAAGCTGTCATTGTTTTAAAAAGACATTAGGGGTGAACTTTGACCTCAGACGGCCCGCCCCAACCACCCACAGAGAGGGAGAGGGAGCGGAGACATGCCAGAGCAGTGCTACCGCTAACCCCCGGTTTATATTTTTATTGGGTGCTCCTCGGCTCGCGATGAGCAATGCTGATAAGAGCGGAGGGAAGGGCGGGCTCAGAAACGAGGCCCCAAACTCATTTCCTTTACACCGGCAGGGTCCCAGGAGCCTGGTTCACAAGCAGAGCAAATTACTCCCACCAAGTAACTGAGAATTATTAGAACAACAACAAAAAAGCAGCAGGGATTTCTGTCTCCAGTGCTGCCTTCCTCTTGATGGTATTCTCGTTTGTGTTTTTGGGAACGCTTGCAAAATGATCTTAAGGGGCCGTGTGCCGAACCTGTACCATGAGGGAAGATGCCATGGTACGTGGCTGCCTTTGGTGGAGTGGCATCACAGTTTTGACCCACCAGTGGTCTCGCAAGTGTACTAACCAGTGCTGTACTGCATCAGGACCACTGTCTGTGCTGTGAACTATAACCATGGTAATTTCCCAAGGTTTCCCCATGGTTATGCTATGCATTTACCATAGTTTATTATAATTTGCTTTGTTTTTTAATGTGCTTAATTAATCCATCAATCTTTTTTTTTATATAGCGCCTTTCACGATAAATCGCCCCAAAGCACTTTACATTAAACATAGACAAATATTAAAATAAGTAACAATGAGCAATAACAGTGAACAATATCACGCCTCTCTGTGCTTTTACAATGCTTACCTTTGCGTTTCCTTGGCTGTAGGGACTGAATGGAACAGCAGAATAAAATACCAGTGTGTGGTAAAGCTCTGCTATGTTTTAAGCATGCTATTGCAGTGTTCTGTCCTTGCCCATGTTGCTCTGCTCGCTATGAGTCTGTTCCTGACGCTCAGTGTTTTAAGGCAGATGGAAGGGAATGATGGCATTTTGCACGTTTTCACATTGGAAAGAGAGCAGATGGTTGCTTCCTGCAGTGTGAAAGCATTAACTCTATCAGCACTGCTGAGGTGTGCAAAGGCAGAAAACTCCACTCATAACAAGAATGTACAGCTACGGACCAAAAATTTTGCATCACCTAGAATTTTAGGATTGAGACATAAAAAAAGAACTATATGAACATCATTTAGATCTTTTATTTTACATCATGTCATCAAAGAAACTACAAAATGATACTGCAGAAGTCTATACCGGAAGCCATAATAGTAGTACAGTAGTATTTCATGTTGAAATGTCAGTTTTTTTCTCTATGTATATGGAAAACTACAAAGCAGTATGTAATTCAGTATGTTAACGTAACATTATTCAACAGGTTTCATTCGACTTTATGAAGCAAAATGAGCTCATTCTATTGAGCAAAACTTTTGGCCAGAGCTTTACAGTAGGCTTTCCTTATATAAAAGCGTGCTTGTCAGCAGAAGACAGCAGAACTGTTTCGTTAGTTCTAGTGCAGAAGTGTGTAGCGTAAAGAGTTAAAAAGTAAGTAGACATTTACATCTAAATTACTGACATTGAAAATGAAGCACCAGGAAAACTGCCAATGATAATGTGACTCATTCTAGTGCAGTGATCGAGGACAGCTGGAGAGCAGGGAGGGTTTGGCAGGTGTGCTCCAGCCTAAACTCTTCATCTTGCTTTAGGGCGGTCAGCTGCACTCCCTCGCAGACAGCCTGACCGTGGGATGCAGAGCGAGACCCGTCCAACTGTCTTCCCAATCGTACGGCTCGGCCCGATCGGACCCTCGCACAACCCACACCGCTCGCTTCCTGTGTCCTGCATTGAAACGTCGACCGTGATTCTGTGCCTCATGGATAACAGAAGCCCCGTTGTAACGTTGCGATTAAGTGTGAAGAACGTACTACTTCTTGGCTTGCATGGCATAATTGGATAACTGTTTGAGTTCTGCAGTTGGCTTTTTGAACTTGGTTTTAGTTTTTGTCATCCTTGTGTTCTGACAGCCACCTATATGTATTCCAGAGATGGAAATGAAACTCTTATGTCATAGCAGGTTATCTCTAGGGTCTAGCAGTTAGTGTTGACTTGGCTAATTTACCATTTTGAGTGAAATGAGTGAAGAAACAGCTGATTGGGTTTGCGTGGATCGCTTTTCTCCGCAGAGTCCAAAAAATAAAGCAATCATCACAAATCCTAGACAAGAAAAGGCCATTCAGCCCATCAAGGCTTGTCCGTTGTTAGCACACCATTCTCCCCTACTGGGGGGGGGGGTCTAATTTAAAAGCACAGAATCTAGTCTTTTTGTTTTTAGTGCCAGTGTTTTAGATCCTGCTACGTCAGCTGGTAGGCTATTCCATGCATTTATAACTGGTAAAAAAGTGCTTCCTACCTTCCTTCCCACACTTGCTTTTACTCAGCTTCCATGTATGCCCTCTTATTCTTCTCTCTGTACTAACTTTGAAGTCTTGGGTTAACTTTATCTATTCCATTTAATGACTTCAGCACCTGAGCTCAATCCCATATAATAGATGCTTTTATCCAAAGCAACTTGGAGACTAGGGGATGAACTATGCATCAACTGCTGCTGCAGAGTCACTTACAATAGGACCTCGGTTTTATGTCTCATCCGAAGGACGGTGCACATGGAGGTTGAGTGACTTGCTCAGGGTCACACAGTGAGTCAGAGGCTGAGCTGGGATTTGTACCAGGGGACCTCCTGGTATCAAGCCCTTTTCTTTAACCACTGGTGCACCAAGGCGTATTTATGCAGTGGTCAAAGGCTTTTTAAACCCATGTATTTATTTTTTGAATGGTTAGATGACGGTCTAAAAGCGAATACATCACCTGTCACCAACCAGCAGTGTGGTCTTAAAATAAAGAAACCCCAGAACGCTCTGGAGCTCTCAAATGGAACCGCACGGCACTTTCCAAGAACCTCTGGGATTGCCATGGCAACTCAGTGTTCTGCTGGGAATTCCCTTTTTCTTGAAGAAGGGAACTGACCTCTGCTCCTTCCTGTGCTCCTGTGATCCACCTACAGGAAGTGTGCGGCAGTCTTAAAGGTCTCTTAAAGATCATTTTTCAACGGCAAGGAGAAAGAGAAGTTCAGACACAAAGAGGGCCTGTTTCAAACATGGGGGTACCTTAAAACAAGATAAAAAACTGGATCGATGCAGTACATAATTATATTTATTGTTAGCAGCCGAATGCAGTGTTTATTGGCAACGTAAGACTTTCAAGCATATAGGTTCAGTTTAGCTTGACCTTTGTGATGTTTTCTTCTGACAACATCAAAGCAGTTTGAAAAACCAGCAGAAATCAAAACCGGTTTCAAACTGGGCCCCAGTTAGGATTACTGGGCTGGCAGAACGGGATCTCTCCATACTGGTGGAGGAAGCTGCCTAACGAGGGTCCAGTGCAAAGGGGGCTGGATTTGAAACCCTGGGCTTCAAAAAAACAACTTGTAGTTTATCAGCCTACAGCAAGGTTTCAGCCCTTGGAAAAAGCCCCCTAGCTAAATTCAGCAAATCTGATCCCTAAGTCGAGGGAACACGAAAAGTGGCTTTGTGTTCCCTCAGCTTTAGAGTTTTCTTTTGTTTTAGGCCTACTAGCTCTGGCACCTGGTTGTTATTAGAAACCTACCCCTCCGTACAATCAAGGATTTGCTAAAAAGGCTCCTTTCCTGTATATGGAAGCAATTTTCCTGCAGAATAAACAGAGTTGCTGCCCCGTCACATGAGAACTTCCTGAGCTTTTAAAGAAAGAAAAAGACCAAAAAAATCTTGGCTTCAGTGTCCAAAGTGTTCAGCTTCAAACTAACAACGCCCACCGCTGTGGGAGTTTGTGGATTGCTTGAGCCCACAACTTGGAACCGCTGAACTGCACTAAATACAATTCTTTATTTTTTGTTTTTTTCGGTGTGTGTGTGGGTTTTTTTTTTTTAATTTTATTTCGGGGTTAGTAAGTACCAGGCTATAGTTTGGGTTTATGGAAACTATTACAATCTTCCAGCTTCTTCTAGAAAGACTCTCTTAAAAGGACACATCTTATATATATATACAGATATATATATATATATATATATATATATATATATATATATATATATATATATATATATATACTAGCTCTAGTTCTTGGCTTGTCACAACACAAACAAAAATAGAGACAACTAAGTATTTATTTATTTAAAGAAAGGAGGACTTCCCCATTGACTCCGATGCATTTTATAATGAATTAAATGTCCTCCTAATCCTGTTCTGTTATCTCCTTATCAAAGTTTACCACTGTATTTTGGCATGGTATGTTTACCCTTTTCCCATGGTTATTTATGTTATCCATTTACCATAGCTCACCCTGGTTTGCCATGTTTTTTAATGTGCTTTACCGTACCTCTCTGTGCTTTCTTACTCTTCTATGATGATTTCTTACTCTTCTATGAGAAACGTTTATAAGGTGGGAGCCCCTTAAGGTGCATTATTTTTTGTATGTATTTTCCTAGGCTCATCATCAATATCAGATTTCTGGCTCATTGCAGGAGTAGGTCTCTTTAAGGGAGGGAGGTGGGGGGTTGGTCTAGCATGCTTGATTAGCTATAATTAGCCCGATCCTGAGCCGTAGCCCAGCATGTGATCTGCCTCTAACGAGCCGCCATCTGGAGCCACTGCTTCTGCTTTGCTACTCAAATAGGATCCCCTTGACCGGGCTGCTAACAATCCCGTTAACCACACCCTCACTGCGCTCCGACGCACTCCACCAGCGCCCTGTACAATCACTGTACCCACACCCTCACTGAACTCCACCAGCACCCTGTACATTCACTGTACCCACACCCTCACTGCACTCCACCAGCGCCCTGTACACTCACTGTACCCACACCTTCACTGCACTCCACCAGCACCCTGTACACTCACTGTACCCACACCTTCACTGCGCTCCGACGCACTCCACCAGCGCCCTGTACACTCCCTGTACCTGTCTGCTATTTCCTCCTGGATGCACTCGCATCACCTCAAACTCAACCTCTCTAAATCTGACCTCCTTTTCTTTCCCTCCTCCTCCCCCTCCTCTGATCTCTCTATCTCTGTTCCTCTGGAATCTACCACACTCTCTCCCTCTTCCTCCGCTAAGAACCTTGGAGTCACCCTGGACCCCTGCCTCTCTTATTCCCAGCACATCTCCACTCTGGCACGCACTTGCCGATTCTTCCTGAGCAACATCCGAAGAATCCGACCCTTCCTCACCAACTATGCCACCCAGCTCCTGGTCCAGGCCCTGGTACTCTCCCGCCTAGACTACTGCAACTCCCTCCTGGCTGGCCTCCCTGCGTCCGCCACCCGTCTGCTCCAGCTCATCCAGAACTCTGCTGCCCGCCTGGTGTTCTCTCTGTCTCGCTTCGCCCACGATACTCCACTACTCCGCTCACTCCACTGGCTCCCGATCACCGCTCGCATCCAGTTCAAGACTCTTGTACTAGCCTACAGATGCCTTGACCAGACTGCACCCAGCTACCTCCAGACCCTCATCTCTCCCTACACCCCCACTCGACCTCTCCGCTCCGCCTGCACTAGAAGACTGGCTCTACCTCCGCTACGCTCCCCTGCCTCCCGAGCCCGCTCCTTCTCCACCCTTGCTCCGCAGTGGTGGAACGACCTTCCTACAGATGTCAGGACTGCCCAGTCCCTGACCACATTCCGGTGCCTCCTTAAGACTCACCTCTTCAAACAGCACCTGTAGAACTCCTCTGTTTGTATCCTGAGACACTATCACCCTTCATTTAAATGTGCTTTATTTTGCTCTTATCTGCCCCCTATTTTACTGCATTTAATCCTGTACTTCAGAATATTGTAATCTGCCAAGTGTTTAACCTGTAGTATTTTGTACTTAATCATATCCTGATGTAACTATCACTATTTAATCATATCCTGATGTAACTATCACTATTATCTGCTGTATTATTGAATTGTGGTTTGTCACACTTGGACAAAAATTATTGTATTTCTTGCTCTTACTGTATTACTTGTATTGTAACACTTGAAAGTATTTGTATTTGCTTGCGATTGTAAGTCGCCCTGGATAAGGGCGTCTGCTAAGAAATAAATAATAATAATAATAATAATAATACCCACACCTTCACTGCGCTCCGACGCACACCACCAGCGCCCTGTACACTCACTGTACCCACATCCTCACTGCGCTCCGCCAGCGCCCTATACACTCACTGTACCCACACCCTGACTGCACTCCACCAGCACCCTGTACACTCAGTGTACCCACACCCTCACTGCACTCCGACGCACTCCACCAGCGCCCTGTACACTCACTGTACCCACACCCTGACTGCACTCCGACACACTCCACCAGCACCCTGTACACTCAGTGTACCCACACCCTCACTGCGCTCTGACGCACTCCACCAGCGCCCTGTACACTCACTGTACCCACACCCTGACTGCACTCCGACGCACTCCTCCAGCACCCTGTACACTCACTGTACCCACACCCTGACTGCACTCCGACGCACTCCTCCAGCACCCTGTACACTCACTGTACCCACACCCTCACTGCACTCCGACGCACTCCACCAGCGCCCTGTACACTCACTGTACCCACACCCTGACTGCACTCCGACACACTCCACCAGCACCCTGTACACTCACTGTACCCACACCCTCACTGCACTCCGACGCACTCCACCAGCGCCCTGTACACTCACTGTACCCACACCCTGACTGCACTCCGACGCACTCCTCCAGCACCCTGTACACTCACTGTACCCACACCCTGACTGCACTCCGACGCACTCCTCCAGCACCCTGTACACTCACTGTACCCACACCCTGACTGCACTCCGACGCACTCCTCCAGCACCCTGTACACTCACTGTACAGCTGTGGCAAAAGTTTTGCATCGCCCTGCAGAATTAACTAATGTTGCTTCATAAAGTCGAATGAAACCTGCTGAATAATGTTCAGTTAACATGTTGAATTCCATACTGCTTTGTCGTTTCCCATATACTTAACGAAAAACTGACAAGTTAAAAAAAAATGACATTTCAAAATCTAATATGAAATACTGTAATACTATTATAGCTTCCTTCTGGTAGACTTTTGCAATATCATTTTGTAGTTTTTGTTGATTACACTAAACTGTAGCCAGCAAATCTAAGAAGACCCCTTATAAACTGTCCCACAGTAAAAGCATAGCCAAGTATAATAAAGCATAGGGAGGTATGGTGAAGCTTGTTATTAAACATGGCAGACCAGGGTAAACTGTGGTAAATGCATAATATAACCATGGGAAAACCACAAAAATACCAAAAAAACATTTTATAAGGGTCACCACAGCCTCCTCAAGAGACACTTTGACCACTGATATCCTGCAGGATGTTTGAAGAAGCCCCAGTTCTGGAGCTGTCTGATCCCGGTGGATTATGTAAGCCCCCCTGCCCTGCCACATTCCAGACTTGAAACAGCGGAAGTGCTTGTCTGGTTCATGAACCCCCCCAATCCCATCAGCAGCTGCCTTGAGACTTTATTAAACATCATAAAAATTCTCTCAAACAATATTATTTTGCTTTTGAGCTTTTCTCAAGGTTAACAGTTCACTGTTACCATGGTCAAGGAAGAGAAATCCGTCTTCCAACTAGACACTGGTCTTCAAACTAGACACTGGTGCTTACTGGAACAGATAAACCTCTCTCCTCAAATATGCGTCTTGCAATCCGCCCCCATTATTACTAATTTAAAAACAATTGAGTGCCTGCAATGATGACTGGAACACCATGCATATCCTTTTGGTTTGAAGCTTTCTGTTTATGAAGCTGCTACCCCTCCACTCTATCTGCACTGCCAGACCATGCAAGTTAAACATTATCTTCACCCTGTCCCTGAGGTATCAGCTTTATTTCAATGTAAACATACTGGAATGTAAACACGGTCTTGCCACGTAATGAGGCACAGTGCACGGAGAGGTAACTAGGGATGAATGTGCAATACAGACACTGAAGAATCATGCAGTATTTTAGACGGATATTAAAAATCAGTGGAGGTGCAGTCAACCAGTTTCCTAATAGAATGATTATCGACTAGCAACGCCAGGGATGGAAGTAAGACTCCCATTGCATAGCAGTTTCACCCATTCCAGGTTTTACTACGAGCTTGATAAGCCACAGCATATAGGTACAGTAACAAGCTCAGGTGTGTCTTAGTAAACTCCTAGTAAAACCAGGAATGGATCAAACTGCTATGCAGTGGGAGTCTTATTTCCATTCCATGAAGGAAAGCAAAGAGTAACCAGGTAGCTAGTTACTGATCGATCAATGGATGTTTAATTGAGGCTTGCCGTGACGATCAATAATCGATTAATTGTTGCTTTTCTAACTGAAATTGAAGTTTTGCACTCACCTAACAGCCGGAGTCCTGAAGGTTTTCCAGTCTTGATAGGAGAGGGCTACCTGCCAGAAACATACCGTCACTCTTCCACTTCCATTCAGAGCTGACTTTCCCACATGTGCTTTCTCAGTTAAATAACCTAGACAAGCACAACAGGGGCATTGTTATTATCACGTCTGTTTGTAAGTGTTCGGGGGCTGCCTCGAATCAAGTTGAGAGTGTATTTCATTCTCACACACTCTCTGCTTTGCCAGGTTTGTCACACAGAGTGCAAGAGAAAGTACTCTCTCAGCTTGATTAGAGGGAGCCATCATAGAAGTCATGAAATCGAAATAAAAAAAAGACGAAAAGCTGATGTGAATCTATTTTTTTTTTTACCTAATTAATTTGTTCATTTAGAACCTGCTGTGGTTTAAACATTTATAATGCTTTGCTGTTGACATTCTGAGTGGGAGATCTACACTCTCGTCGAAATTAAGTGTACTTGTGTATTCAAATGAAGGAAAACGGTCTCCCACTCACTCTCTCTGTCTCTGTCAAGTTCAAGTTCCAGTTCAAATACTTTATTGGCATGACAAGTTGAACAAGTATTGCCAAAGACACAATGTGTTAGAGAACACAAAATAACAGACATTAAATAAACAGTGGTATTTGTGTGTGTCGGGCTTGTCTGCTGTGTGTCTCTGGCTCTGTGGCAGGACTCTACAAACTCTGCAGCTGTTACTGCTCCCTCTCTCCTCTCCTCTCCCCCAGAAAGACCTGCAGTTTCTCCTCTTGGCTCTGGAACAGACAGCCCCTCTATTCTGTCAGCCAGTCTGAGGGAGTATCGCTCTCTCTGTGTCTCTCACAGTGAAGGATGAAGTGGGTCTCAGTCTCAATCTCTCCGCTGTGTCTCTGGGTACAGAGTCTCTGGGTCTGCACTGTGCTCTGTGCTGCCTGTTTCAATATCCAATTTGTGGTCACTGACTGTATTTAGTTAATAAGTGTTTGTCTTTTAGATACTCTGCCAGATTCTCTCTCTCTCTCTCTAGACAGACAGACAGACAGACAGACAGACAGACTCATTCTGATGTAACCACAGCATCACTGACACCTGCCGCATGTTAACTAAAGTGCCTCTGAATCATAACTCAATCAGCTTTCAACACCTTTCCTATCCTGGCCACAATCCACGTCTCTCAATTTCCTGTCACTCTCCCCATGACTTCTTTGCTTTTAGTTTGTATTCTTTGTTCAAACCCATTAGTTCAGTCGTGATGCTCGGAGGTGGTTTTAGGGGCCAGCGACCCGGGCAGTTGCCTGGGGCCCCAGGCCATGGGGGACCCCACTAGGCTAAGTTAGGTCATATCTACAAAGTGTGTTCCTTTTCTCTTACAATTTTGAATTAATTGCATGTGTGGCCTATTTAAGTCATCAATTCAATTAGACAATCACTAATTTGACAATTTCCCAATTTTCCAGTTACAGTGGTTTGATTTCATATGCACAGCAAATGAAATCAGAAGAAATGGGGTGTTCAAATACATTTGCACATTACGGTGTGTCACCTTAAAGTTGCATAGTCTAGTTCATGACACTGTTTAATTGCTCACATAAAATGCTAGCATTATCTTTTAACAGGTACGTGACAGTAATTAGGCCGACTGATCTTTTCGTTCACATTCTGAATGTTTTAAGTGATTTGTTTATTTCTGATGTGAAAGTCCTTTTCCAAACAAAGCAGCAGTGGAAGTCATCCAGAGTGCGGGTGGGAGGAGGGAGGAGGGAGGGGCCCACGCCTTAACCTCTGCCTGGGCCACGAGTCAAACTCCGGCTCTGGTGAAGCTGTATCTGCATGGGTTGGGCAGCCAGGACGTCACTAAAAAGTGTGTGCTACATGTGGTAGGTAACCATTTGCAGCAGTGAACTTTTAACCGTTAGGATAGTTTCGCAACATTTAAAATGTGTTTTTTTTTGTATTACGTCAACAAATACAATTGCTTGGAGAACCAGACCTCAGATCTCATGAATCACCATAATAACCATGCTAATAATAATCTGAGCCGAAAAAGGCATTAAAAATAATTTAGCCCCGCCTGCTTTAACAAGCTTATCATAATAGCACTCTGGATGTCTTTTTTGTAAGCCTGTCTGCTGCTTTGACAGAATGTGGTGCAGTTTGTTTTCTGTGCTCTGGATGTTCGCAGTTTGAACACTGGTAGAGTTTTGATTGGCGTGGGGGGGTGGGGGGCAGGAAGGATGGTGCTCGCTGGCAATATGCCAGAGATTGTGTTTAGGAGGAGGGAGGTTTATAAGCAGGACAGTCCACTTGTTTTATACTACGTGTGTGTTTTTTTTTTTATATATTTCAACAGCCAGCTTGACACAGTAGCATCCTCACCAGGGTTTGAATTCAGAATTGCAGTGATTAATTCGTAAAGCGAAAATAGATCATTTAAATAAATCACAATGAATTAGTGACAGTCCCTCTTAGTCTGTCATCTATATTAAAACATTTAGAAAAAGTTTCAACCCTCCATAGAGATAATCTTCACATTAGGGTGGGTACGTCATTGTGCTCAGATGATCGTCTCTCTGTGTTTATCTCTTCATTACGCAAAGCGGTGGTTCAGGCAGGGAACTCCCTTTTAACCTGAGATCAATCCAATACCAGATCAAATCCTCCATCAAATAGCTACTATCTATTCATCTTTCGATAAACGATACATCCAACGATCAGCAAGGAAAGGATTTCTATCTCACCTCAATCCCTTACGTCCCCCCTGTGTGCCTGCTTGTTAGCTTCGTCTTACAGGGGAGGGCAGCTATCTTTCCCCCCTGCCCATGGCATCTCTGCGGTCAGCCTCTCCACTTATCAGCAAGCTAATTTATGGGCAGGGGTACCTCGAAAGATGAGGTCAAAGCATGTAGTATGAAAATATGTATAATGCAGTAGTGTTGTCTGAGCTTTAATAAATCATCTATCACATGAGTTTCCTAACTGAACCTCACTTGATTATTTTTGAGTTTTCCCATCATTGTTTGTCCTCTCTGTAACCGCTAGCCTACACCACTTACAGATCACACAATCATTCTAGGAGTGGATGAGATGTGATTGGGATTCAAGGCCAGCTTCACCCCCAGGCTCCTAGCTCTAACCACAAGTTATTTGGGGTTGGACGTCTGGCATTCGAACAGATCTGCTCGCCTTAGAGGACTGGACTTGAAAAGCCCTCCTTCCAGGCTACAGATCAGTGAGCCTCCAGTATTGTAGTGAGGCTGTCCAATCGCATTACATCAGAGTGCTGCATGGTGTCAATATGAACCCAGACACGGTAGGACCCGAGGCCACAGACAGAAGTGACACGAGGACACATTCCGAACAGGACAGAGGTTAACACGTGTATATATTAGATGTTCAGATCTCCAATTAAAATGTTCTGGCGTTCTTAAATAAAGATCTTATTAGAGCACCCCATTGCTTCTGTAGTTTTGATTGGCTGTGCACATGAAATCAAAGCACAGTCACTGAAAATGTAATTGATGACTTTAATAGGCCACACATGCAATTCATTTAGAATAATCGGAGATAAACTTATAATAAGCTGATGTGGACCAGGTCACCTGCGTGTGTCACGAACACCTCCTGGTTCACCCCTGTGTACCGGATGCTTTGTGTCTTAACAGTTTTAATTGTGCACGAAAAACTAAAAAAAACATCAAACCTTACTAGCCCCTACCTTTTTGTAGTCTCATTATTAGGGATTTTATAGAAGCACGCAGAGCTAGCAGAGATGAAAGGATTTGCATGTTTTTTTTCTTCTGGAATCAAAAATCACAGACTGGCCAAGTCATTTATATATATATATATATATATATATATATATATATATATATATATATGACACATGGTGCTCTACAGTACAGGCCCATATCCACAAGTAGAATTACTGGCTATCACTGTCTATCTTACACAACACCCAATAACATATATATATATATATATATATATATATATATATATATATATATATATATATATATATATATATATCCATATACAGCAGTGTGCACATGTATTAGAACACCCCATTGCTTCTGTAGTTTTGATTTGTTGTGCATATGAAATCAAACCACTGGAACTGAACATCTTGGAAGATTGTCAAAATAGGCAAATTAGTGATTTTCTAATTTAATTGATGACTTTAATAAGCTACACATGTGCAATCCATTTAAAATAGTAAGAGAAAGGGAAAACACAGCTACACATGATAAAATGCGTGAGGCTTTTTAGAAGTTGTTTAAGATGCCTAATTAAAAGCACAAAGTGGTCATGTTTTCACACGAGTGCCTACTGTTTCTCTATGACTGATTACAGACCGAAAGTTGAAATTCTCACCCCCGGAGGTTTTCATGCAGGTAGGTATATAAAGGATGTAAATGACACATCTTGAGGTGCTCTAGTAAATGCACACACTGATGGAAGAATAAACGGCACAGATCATCATCTGATGCAAGCCATCCGACACACAGAAATTTCAGGTGGCCGTATCACATCAATGTCTTTACTTGTGGCGTACTCGAAATTCCCTTCTATGAAGCATTTATAGGCAGGTATTAAGTGAATCCATTCACTAATGTGTTGATTTCAAAACAAGAAAAGCTGTCCTTACCTCACCTTTACAACTGAGTACCAATCAATGACAATCAGATTCCACACTGAGTGTGTTTTAAAAGCTGATCCTGGGCGCTGACATTTTTACTGCCATACATTATATCTATCTATCTATCTATATAATTTTATTATAATTTTTTTTCCCATCCAGCTGAAGAAGGACTTGTAGTCCGAAACGTCCTGATATAATTAATTTTAAGTATTCACATTTTTGTGTACCTACTTTACTTTTCTTTTTCTTTTTGATTTTGCACCTTATGGTACTCAGCAGTTTTCCTTTTTAAAATTCTGGCATGTGATGGGTTAAAACCTCATCACATAACCAAAAATAGATCCAACTATTGCCCCTGTGACGATAGTCAATAATTTTTTTTTTTTTTTTTTTTTACAAACTCTCTCAAATTACATTATCATGCTGCGGCTTTGGGCATTATAGTCCCCTTTTGGTAACTATAGTTCTTCCCTTGGGGGCCATAGTTTCCCCTTAAGCCCCTGCCTTCCTGCCCTTATGCCCCAAAAGTGCCCTTTTTCTCAGTCATGCAATGCTTGAAAAGTGCCTGTTTTTCTCAATGAGCCCTTTTAATGTCCTCTGAACATTACTGTGTGTGTATATATATATACACGCATGCCCTTTTGTATAGCACACCATTTAATTATCACAAAGCAATTCACCGATGTTGAAAAAGCCAGTAGGTCAATTTGTGTAACACAAGGCTTGTGCAATTCAGTGTGCTATTTATTTCTGTGCAGGACAGTGAGTGAAGTGGTTGTCATTGTCTGTGTCTCACACCTGCAGCACTGTCAGGCACAAGTCCAAACACCCTCTTTATTAATGCCGTGCAGCTGCAGTTTCAAGGACAGTGAAAACACTGAGGGTGTTGAAAGGGAAGATTTATTACAACGGCACCGCTGAGCGCTTTCGATCCCAGTCGTTCTAGATAGACCCACCCTGAGATACACTGCATGATGTTCATCCGGAAACACTCAACAAGGATGCAAACCAGCCGTGTGTCATTCGTAGCTGTCTGTATGTAAACACCCATGCTGCGGTACAGGGTAGGCTGCTCCGCGTGTGTGGCTGCAGCCCCTGCTGTAGGACTCAGATGGTGATAACAGAAGGGGTTGGAGGAAAGCTTCAGCTCCCCGTCTGTTAACCGCTTCCCTTAGAAAAGTGTATCGTGGTAATCTGAATGGTAAGTTGGCAGGTTTCAGGCATTTACCATAGTTAGCCATGGTTTGCTTTTTAATATGCTTTGCCATACAGTATGTGTGCGTTACAAAGCGTGCGTGTACTTTACCAGGCTTTCAGTGTGCTTTCACTGTGCTTTATTACACGTTTCTGTGCTTTTACTATGGGAGACTTTTCTAAGGGTTAGTTTACCAGGGTGTGTTTTTTAATACCACACATCTCTGTGCTTTACCATGCTTTCACTGCGTTTCATTATTACACTTTTACTATGGGAGACTTTTATATGGAATAGAGCACCCAATTTAGGCTTAAGACCCTATAGTAAACCGGACTGTGATTTCTTCCAAAAGAAAATATGACTTATTATAGGCATTATTGCACCATGTTAAGTTTCCTATCTATGTATTGATTTTATATGCATGTATGTTTTTTTTTTTTTTTCAAAAGTTATGGCAGGACTACTTCTCAGACTCCATAGACTTCACACAAATGTTTTAATTTCTAAAACTTAAATAAAAAAAAAAAAACAATTGTGACCGAAGGGGATATAGGTATAGGTAAACGCCTAGTAAAACCAGGAATGGATCAAACTGCTATGCAGTGGGTCTTGTTTCTCTCCCTGGTATATATGTCATCTGGTGCATAGAGCACACAGCATAGCTCTAAAGTTAAACACCAGCCCTCCTTTATGTTCCCGAGTACAGTTTGTTTTTTTTGTGATGTAAAGTTATTATATCACATGTAGGGTGTCTCTCATAAAATAAATCAATGCACAGTTTAAGCAAACAGAACCACTTAACTTTGCTTAGTGGTCCTCTCCCCCAAACTGTATGAGATGACACCTCTTAAAATAATCAGAGACACCCTACACACGACATACCAACTATATTACAGAACAAAACCTCGTCATGATGCTGGAACATGCGGAGAGGGAACGAGAGAGATGTGTCTCATTTACTAGTTATTATATTAGCATTCTTCCCATTATTAATTTGTCTTGGGGTTGGAAAATTTCGACAACATACCGGCTTTCCAAGGTTGGACAAAAAAAACATAAAAAGCGAAGCTTGATTATAGACAGCGAAAAAAATGCCAGAGATGGAATGCAGTTTGAATCACAAAGAGCCATTTATGCAGAGGAGAATGCCACAGCTGGATTTAATAAGCACAGGAGAGAGGGGGAGGGAGAGGCAGAGACACTCCCAATCACTGGAGAGTCCAGCAGGAAAAACAAGCGTGTTTCAGAGATTTAACGCAGGCAGGACTCTGTGGGGCTGTCAGGGGGAGGGGGGTGCTGTCGGGACCTCTGTTGCCTAATTGCTTCCATATGTCCCCCCCCCCACTCCCCCCATCCTGCACCAAATCATTTTCCTTGCCAGTCTGCTGTTCTTTTGTACAACAGAGCAACTTAACAACTCAACAGTGTAGATATTAGCACCTTTTATTTATGGCAGTATATTTTTTTGATGCCTCAACAAACACAGAGTGGGTGGGGGGCTTTGGTAACAAAGGATAGTGTAGCTACACTAATGTGCAGGTTTATTAGAGCACCTCAAGATTTGTCATTTATTGAGTTCTGCGCACACAAATGTACTACAGAAATGAGTTTTTGCGAATGCATTTTACATGAAACTCATTCAAAACTAAAAACACAGCGACGTCTTATTGTGTCTTTAGTGGTAATAGTTAGGATGGCCCCCTTTGGCATCAATAACAGCTGGGCATCTTTTTGGAAACATGTCTCAAAATCGCTGGTGTCATTTGTCTCCCTTTTTCTTGAAGTTGTATCCAAAACCTTTCTATTGTACAGTCGGTAGTTTTGTCAAGAATAGAGCGCAGTAAACTGCAGAAGCAATGGTGTGTTCTGCTACACGTGCACACTGCTGTACATGTAGTTAAAGTGTAGATTCATATTTTATTCTACAGCCTTTCTTTTGATAAAACGGTACTTTCAGTGGAAGGTAACCTAAAGCTACTCTTTGGGTGTCATTTTTATGTATCCGAAATCCTTGCTTTACCCGGCCTAATAGAAAAAAAAAACAAAACGCTGCCCAAACCAATAGGAAAAGATTCCCATACTGTGAGTACCTCTATAGAAAATACTTGTGTGAGTCAAACTCAATTCTGCATGTTTAGTTACTTTATCATATAGAGCTTTTCTAAATCTGTGCTTCATAATGCATCATCTTATAATGACAGGTCTGTAAAGTGCTTATAAATTATAAACTCCAACCCAATTAGTACCGTGAAGCAATTAGCTTCAAGAATCTTTTTTTTAATGCGTTAATTATATGTATGTGTAAGCCCACTGTATACAATGTACAGTGGTTCCCTTATAAAAGTTTCCCATAGTAAAAGCACAGTAAAGTATAATAAAGCACAGTGAAAGCATGATACAGCATAGGTAAGCATTGTAAAGCACAGAGAGGTCTGGTAAAGCATATTAATAAACATGGCAAAACCAAGGTAAACGCAATTCAAAGCCTTCAAATGACTTTGTAATATTTTTTGCCTTTCAAATATTCTCTGCAGCAATGGCGAGTTCTATTAATTCTCCTCCCTAAGTTTAGATTACATTCACCTCAGCTGTCCAATACCAAGTGTGTCTTTGAATCAAGATAAGCCATGCAATGTGACCGTACGTGTCTCCACCGGCGCTATGCTAGATTATAACTTTGCAGTACAGACCGCCTGTCTCAGGCAGAGCTGTTAAGGGAAGGGGTATTGCTGATGTCTTAGCAAGTCGTGGTGTGAAACCTTAGCCCAGCATCTAAAACAAAGACACCCAGCTGCCTCCCTAGGGATTTGAACCCGATTCCAGGGGTCTGCAGCCTGGCGTGTGGCTCCACCAGACCACACCTGTTGCTAGTTTTTAGTAGCATCACCAAGCCTATTGACTGACCTTTAAACCCCTTAGAGACGCTGTACGTGCCATATAGTCCAACACTCCCTCAGCAGCTGCCTCATCAAAGTCTCGCACCGTTATACTATTCCAGGAGTAATAAGGATCTTAGGGGTGAGGGAGCAGTTCAGTCTCCATACCTCAAGCCTGCCCTGGACTGGAGGGAGCACCCTTTCTCTTAGGGGCTGAGGGAGGGAGGGAGCAGTTCAGTCTCCATACCTCAAGCCTGCCCTGGACTGGAGGGAGCACCCTTTCTCTTTAGGGGCTGAGGCAGCAGTTCAGTCTCCATGCCTCAAGCCTGTCCTGGACTGGAGGGAACACCCTTTCTCTTAAGGGGATGAGGGAGGGAGGGAGGGAGCAGTTCAGTCTCCATGCTCCTGGAACCGTCACAGAACTAAGGAGACTAAAAATCCCCCTTTGCGACAATCACACAATTGCAGTATATGAACCAGCCTCTACTTAACATAGTTTGAGCTGCAAGCCCACACGCTTCCTCCCTCCTTGAAACTTTCAGCAGCAGAGGGAGGCGGTATGGACGTCTGTTTCATCTCAAGGAAGGAAGATATACAACAATGTAAACACAGCTCTGCTTGTTCCTCCTTCGATTGCTGTTGGAGTTTATTGTTTCTTGGAACGATCTTGTAAGAAACGCCTAGAAAGCGCTAGACCTTCTTGAATTGCTCGGCTCCTGATGCATTGACGCCTCTGCTTCTCAGCTACGTGGTCTGTATAATCGGCGGTGGGCGGCGCAGGTGAAAGACTTTTTGTCTTTTTTTGGTTATATAAATGAATTCTCTCTGCCCCCTCTACACAGCCGCTCTGTCTCCCCTGAGCCAAACAATCGACAGCCCTGCCTAAAGAAGGCAATGCTTAGCGGAGAGTGTTTTAATCTGGCCCTAAACATCTGGGCTTGCGTTAGCGTTAGCAGATCTGCCCTCCCTTTCAGCCTTGTACTGAATTCATTGCAATGGTATAATCATATACATCATATCCTGATGTAACTTTCACTATTATCTGCTGTATTATTGAATTGTGGTTTGTCACACTTGAAAAAATTATTGTATTTCTTGCTCTTATTGTATTACTTGTATTGTAACGCTTGAAATGTTTTTGCTTACGATTGTAAGTCGCCCTGGATAAGGGCGTCTGCTAATAAATAAATAATAATAATAATAATAAATAAATAATAATAATAATAATAATAATTTTCTGGGCTGTACCCGAACCCTGACCTAAAAGCATGCTTCTGTTCAATTACACACAAGGCTGTTTTAGTTAAAAAAATAAATAACTTCTTTGATTCCTTCTTTCTTTCTTTCTTTTTTTCTCTGTTTCGGTACTTGTGAAAGGTGCAGGATTTGCAGGACTGGAAACAGAGAAAGAATAATAGGATATTTAGTCCTCTATAGTGTAGCAGTGGCACTGGGAACAATCCCTCACATACCTCAAGTCTGCCCTGGACTGGAGGGAACCCCCTTTCTCTTAGGGGGTGAGGGAGGGAACACTAACTCATTTCAATAGTGACTCAGCCAGATTTAAACCAGGCATCTGCAGCCATTGATAAATAGACTTTGAATTGGCTGTGAAAATACCAAACGTCCTCTCTCTCACACCTAGACGATATGTCTTTGAAACCCACTTGTTTGAGAGCGTGATATCAGGATACACTTTGAGAAGTTTATCCAGTAATAAATCCTCTGTATTATTTAAACATGGACTCTCTGTTTTTGTTTAGTCTTGGTTCAGGCTCTGATGGCTACATAAAAACAAACAGGGCCATGGGAGGACTCTCTGTCTTTGTGTTTACTAACACAGCAATGCAGACTCTTTAATGGAGGGATATAAATCTGTCAGACCCATCAGCTCTCCTGCACTGTCCAGTCCTCTCTCCACGCTCAGGTGCTACCCCAGCATTCACTTAACAGCTCTGTGTGTCTGCGGAGCGGTCATCTGAGAAGGTGTAATGATGGAGAGCAGACTCCAGTAATGCCCAGTGGTTAATTAAGCTGTTTAAGTGTGCAATGTATTCACCACCCCCTCTCCCCTTTCCAAGGAATTAAAACTCTTTGTTGCTGTGCATTAGATAAATGATCAGGTCACTGGGATCTGACTTAAAGGCACTAGCTGAAGTGTCTGTCTGCCTGACACTGTTTCTTGTTAGTGTTTTGGTAAAGTTAAGGATGAATGGCCAGGCTTGACTCTGTTTAAAGGTTGTGGTTTCTGATCGAATCACAATCCCAGAAGAAGAGCTAGAAAGGCAAGGCTCAGTTTGACTTTCTAAGAACTTGAGAGATCCTTCAAGGATTGAACACACACCTGAAGGAACGGACAGTGACTCTAAACAGCGACCATTTAAGTGAGAAACAGCGTTTGGAATTGCAGGCTGTATTGAGGATTTTCATACTGATTGTGAAAACGACTACAGTGGTACTTTTTTCTACAGTTTTTATTCAAACAGGTGCTGCAGTGGGTATATTTTCAGTTACGTTGGGTAAGGCAGGCCACGTTTTTTGTGCATTAAAATGTTTGCACATTTTTCATCATAATATAGTAAAGATTTTCTTGCAATACGATATTAATTCAAGCTTAAGCGTTCAGAGTCCAGTTACTGAGGGACAGGACCCAGGACCAATGACGAGATTCTTATCTTGAGCTAAAGGAACAGTTCCTACAACTCCTCCCAGCAGATAACCTTGTAATCCTAACCTGGATCTGAGCATTAGGAAGACAGCAATGTTCTCACACTCGGGAATGATCTATGGGCTGTCTTTTAAAATCTTGTAGGAGAGATCAGAATGCTCTACCATCACTCCCTAGTCTAACTTATATCTCTCGCCTTCAACACCACTGGGTAGTTTGTTTTCCGCACTTAGCTGCTGGTTGCATGGGTGTTTTTTTTTTTGCAGCTTTGGTCAAAGACTCCAGCAATGACTTTTAACCCTGTAAAGCATGGAATCTGATCAAGTCATAATCCAAACAGTACTGACCAGACCTGACCCTGCTGCTGCTGCAGCTAGCCTTCTGAGATCTGAGCAAATCACACTTGAGAGAAGAAGTACTGACCTGACCTTTACCAAACGTCTTAGGTTTATTGAGTTATTGAGCTGATCATCACAATCCAAACAGTGCTGACCAGGCATGAACTGAAGAGATTACACTTTCTCTTAGGGGTTGAGGGAGGGAGGGAGGGAGCAGTTCAGTCTCCATGCCTTAAGCCTGCCCTGGACTGGCAGGAGCACCCTGTCTCTAAGGGGGGTGAGGGAGGGAGGGAGCAGTTCAGTCTCCATACCTCAAGCCTGCCCTGGACTGGAGGGAGCATCCTTTCTCTTAGGGGGGTGAGGGAGGGAGGGAGCAGTTCAGTCTCCATACCTCAAGCCTGCCCTGGACTGGAGGGAGCACCCTTTCTCTTAGGTTGGTGAGGGAGAGAGAAGTTCAGTTTCTGTGCCTCTAACCTTTTCCGATGGGGGAGGTGACAGGGCAGTTTTTGAGTCTCTGCAGCAGAGGATTTAACCCGACACAAAAAATTGAAGCAGCACAAGATTTTGCCAAAGCGCATTTCCCATGGATCTAGTATGTGTTTATCGCAGTTTTCTCTTTTCCAAACTGTCTGGTGCAGAAAACAATGCAGCAGCTCTTCAGTTCCTGAGCGAGCCTTGTATTTTAAGATCCTGGTTTCTCACAGCGCTCTTTGTTTATCTGTAGCTGGCACGCTCCACACAACAGCATCTGGGATATTTTTTTCCACCGACGCTAGCTATAAACAACAGACCCTGAGAACCAAAGCTGCAGCACAGCCGACGGGGCTGACTAAATTAGAACGAGACTTCTTCCGAAAGCTTGAAGTTTTCAACAACAGTCTCCATTACTTCTGCTGCTGTTGCCCCTGGCATCTGTGTATTGTTCTTTCTCAAACACCGATCAGGCTTATTTTGGTGATTTGGTCTGGTTTAAACAGATTTTATTACAAATTTGTATTCAATGGAAAATGCATACAAGCTGTAATCCGCTTGTTTACAAAGGCGTCCCAGGAGAAACACAGGAGCAAGTTACAGCTATACACAGTACAAGCATACAGTGAGCCCACAGTTATTACAATTACAGGACTGGTTCAAATGATCAAACGGGAATCTCTTAAAATGAGAAAGTGACTCTGTGGATCTGGGTAGTTTATTCCAGTCTGAGGGGGCAGCAAAAGTTTCACTTCCAGCAGTACTTCTCACTGTTGGTATTTTGAAGTGTTTAGTATCACCGACATTTTATGAGAAATAAACACAATTAAACTCCTGGAATATTTAGATAAACAGTTTATTATTCGCCCCTCTTAAAAGGATCTGGTTCCAGTGGAAACTCATTCTATTCTCTATGACAATAAGATTACAGTTAGATAAATAAAAAGTTGTAAGCCCACGCCAGCATTTCTTATCCATCGGTTGTTCAATGTACTCTTAAAAATAGGACAATCGGATACTCCCGTTAACTTTTGCTAAATCAGGCATGGAAACAAGACTCCTATTGCATAGCAGTGTCACCCATTCCAGGTTTTACCACAAGCTTGATTAGCCACAGGATACAGGTAACAAGCTCAGGTGAGTCTTATTAAACATAATAAAACCAGGCATGGAGCAGACTGCTGTGCAATGGGAGTCTTATTGCTAGCCCTGCAGCTCTTGTATAACACTGATCTGAATTGATTTTGAGGGTAAGGACACTGCTTGTAAGTTTAGTTGCCTGTCAGTGGTGTCTGACCCAGATATGCACGCACATAATACACAAAGCCTGAAGCTTTTATTAATGCTTCCTGTGGTTTATTTGTTTGCATTTGGGGGTACTGAAAGGTTGTGTGGCTCAACACTTCTGAAGGGCATCTTGTATTGAGCTGTAATAGGGTTGTTTTCTGCAGTTACACCACAGATTGTATGTGTAGTTTAAGTGTGCTGGTCTGTGTTCGCATGATTGGGCTATTGGCAGCCCTTTCTGACACAGGAATTTCTGACGAGACGTAAACAGGCATTCATTTTTATTACCAGGTTTATTAAAATAGATATCTGGGAACAGGATCGGAGATGTCCATTGAGAAATATTTCTTTCTGACAGGCGTGACTGGAAGGGGGGGGGGGGGAGGTTAGTGAAAAAAAGCTGTGAAACCCCAGCCTCCCCAAATGCCCCACCCCACTCCACTCCCACTCCCACTCCCTGTCCGAAATTGATTAAACGCTGCAGACATTTTCTGTGGAGCTGCCTGGAGTCGAATCTCTGAGTCGGAGCTCCAGAGCCAGGGTGCCTAGTGAATTACGCAGGGAAAGACGTGCGGTGTGTGTCAGTGTACATGCAAAGAGACTTCTAAGACTATAACTTCATACACTAGCAATCAAAAAGAAATGCTTTTTGTTTTAAGATTTGCGGTGAATTTGGGCACTTGGCGGGCAAAAACACTGTGGGTCTACTTGCAGCAGTTAGAAGTTACAATTAACACATGAACACGTGTTTTTATAGCACTGGAAAGTAATCTTAAGTAACATGCAAACCCCCTGCCTTGTAAAAGTTGACCAGGGTATTTTTGCAGTTTTACCTCCATCCTGGTTTGCCATGCTTATTAATATGCAGTATTATTACTATTCTATACAATGCTTCCCTATACTTTACCATGCTTTCTTACACTCTGCTATGCTTTTATTAAGGGAAACTTTTATAAGGGTTATTTTGCCATGGTTTGTTTTTTATATGCTTTACCATACCTCTCTGAGCTTTACAATGCTTCCCTATGCTTTACCATATTTTCAATGTGCTTTATTACACTTTCCTGTGCTTTTACAATTATTATTATTATTATTATTATTTATTTCTTAGCAGACACCCTTATCTAGGGTGACTTACAATTGTTACAAGATATCACATTATTTTTACATACAATTACATTATTTTTTACACATTATTTTTACATACAATTACCCATTTATACAGTTGGGTTTTTACTGGCAATCTAGGTAAAGTACCTTGCTCAAAGCTATGGGAAACTTTTATTAGAGCTGCTAGGATGAGACTTTTTAAAAATGCACATGAACGCCCCTTGCCTTCGGTGTGATCAGCATGGACAGTGTGTTCAGTAACACAGCATCACAAGACACAACTGACGCATGACACCATGAGCTAGATTCAGTGAACTTCATAACTTGTGATTCAGTACAGTGCATCTCAACCGTTACAACTGGACAAGCTGTTTCCAAGATCCAGTTACAATCCGAGCAAGATAATAGTTAACCCTGTCCTATACTTTATAGAGTAAGCAGCGGGGTTCTGAAAAATCTATCGCTCCACGTCCCCACGTGTTGCTACAACTGTTTAAATAACGCACCTGTGATTTCTGTTTTTATAGTTAACATCCTGACAACTTTTTACACTTCTAACTTTTAAAGTTTGTTTCAAAGCTCTTTAAAAAAATTCCGCTCTAGTGCACTGATAGCGTAAGGATTAATGCCAACATTCTCAAACAGGTAACACAGCGATAACGATCCATGATGTGGTACGGAACAGAAAAGCAGAGCACTTGTTGTTATGTGTTTTTTTTTTATCCTGCAGAGATTTAGAGGACAGATCTCAAACCCCAGTGCACTAGAGCAGACATTTTGAAAAGAGCTTTGAAACAGACTTCAAAGTTCTAAGTGTAAAAAGCTGTCAGGATGTTAACAATGAAAAGAAAAATGACAGGTGCGCTATTTAAACAGTTGTAGCAACATGCGGGGAGAATTGTAGTGGGGACCAACCAAATAATATATAAGCCGTCACTTTTCTTCCATGCTTTACCATACCGCTCTGTGCTTTTCCGTGCTTATCCTTTACCATGCTTCCACTACATATTAAACTTTGCTATTACTGTGCGGAAACTTTCATAAGGGTTACTTTTCTGCTTTACTACGCTTTGCTAAGCCCTGCGATCTTTAAGTGCTTGGCAACGCAGGGGAGCAGTACTGAAGCACAGCTACATTTTTCCTTGTGGAATTGAAAAGGGCGTTGTCGGGTTTTAAAGATGAGTGCAGTTTATGGGTGTTTCTTGGCTTTACTGTTGCAATGTTTTTCCTTTTCCATAAATGAGCGATGTGATGCTAGCGGCCACTCCCAGTGCTGTTTCCGAGACCCCATGACTAGTTTGATTGGGTGACTCATTCTGATGTGTGGTTATGGTGCACCCTGGGCAGAGATAATGGAATCAGCATGTCTCAGAGATCCCAACAGCATGGGCCACTGTTTAGAGCAACTGCTAGGGAGAGTTTACACAACAGGATTAGTGGGGAGGAGAGACTGACTGTTACAAAGGAGGCTGCCATCCACTGACATGTATATCTGGATTGCTGGCGTGCCTGGGTTACAGGGGCTGATGTTTGGTCTGTATATTGTAGTGGTACTGTTACTGTATCGCTTGATATTATCAGCTCCCTCTATATAATACCATCCCAAAATGAAACTGTCCATTGAGCAGTGTCTCAGAATCAGCTTGAAGCAGACAAGTTCATTTCTTTATAAAAGGGGCAGAGGCAAGTGTTTTCCCGTGGTGGTTTGAGGTAAAGAATTAGATAGTTCTTAAGAGTTAAGTTTGGGCCAGTAGTAATACCTCTAGATTCTGGTACTCTGGACAGCTTGTGATGATGCATGTGGTAAGCAAAGCTTTACCACAGTCAGATAAGCTGTTCTCTGGACACAAGTAAACATGCAAGTATAACACAAGATGTTATCGCCCAGATTCTGAAGATCTCTGAGGCTGTATTCTTTTCACAGTATGGATCACGGATTTACCCATTCCCGTGTAATATGTAGTTCCCTTTGAAAATTCCCATTTCTGAAAGAACAGTGTAGTTATGCATATCACTTAACAATAAATAAAGCGGATGTTTGCCTTATTGATGCATTACCTGTTACACTGCATTTGAACATGCAGGACTCTCCTAATGAATTTAATAACTATATTCTACAGTGATGGCCAAAAGTTTTGCATCACCCTATAGAATGAACTAATTTTGCTTCATAAAGTCAAATGAATAATGTTATGTTAACATATTGAATTACATACATTAATTACGTGACAAAAATTGAAAAATGACATTTTGAAATCTAACATGAAATACTTTCTTTTTTCTTTAATTACACAATGTTAAATAAGATATCTAAATTATGTCCAGATAGTTGTTATTTTATTTTTTTTTAAATTAATGTCTCAATCCTAACATTCAAGGTGATGAAAAAACATTTGGCCATAGCTGTATATAAAGCAAGATATCTATGTGCACAGAACATGTGTAGAACTCTACAGTGTGACGCATGTTGTTTTTCTGTTCGGTTTGTTTTCACTGCCCCTGGTACACGGCGCATGGAATTGATGACATCACTCACACATGGCACCAATTAGCTCGCTCTCGCCAGCATCTGACACACATCTGAGAGGTGGTGAGACGCAGGCTGGTTGGAAACTCCTTAAGCAGCACAGAAAACAGCGACTGAAGCAGCCAAGGAAAGATCAGACAAGCAGGGAAGCAAGCTCACATTTCATTTAAACCCTAAAGCAGCCCCGGGCTTTCCAGTGATTTTTCTAGGGCCAGCTTTATCCAGAGCAAAATTCAAACGTAGTGTAGCTAAAACTTGTGTTAGTCCTTCCAGGCAGCCTCAGCGTTATGTTTTTGAATCCCCAAGCCCTTGTGATCTTTATTAAGTTGGCAGGCGCTACAGACTGTGTTTTGTATTATTATCTGAGGATCTTTATGCGTGTTGATTGTGCTCCAATACAATAAACAAGATCAAAGCAGAAGTAAGAAATACAAAAAAACTATAAATGGTTTCCACGATCCAGTAAAACATATCATACAGATTGCCAATGCAACGCCTGCCAGTAAATCACAACCACTACCAAATGTCCCTGGTACGAAAGCTCTCATCGGATGGTCTGTGATGGCAGTGCAGAGCAACTATGAAGGTTATGCTACACAACTGTCTGTAGGGGGTAGGTGGTAGGTGGGCTCGGGGTAGGGGGGTGCCAGATGGACCGAGCTGCTGACAGGAGACCTCCTCTTAATCGCGGGGCAGGTCGTGAATGCAGAGTGGCTAAGTTAATTGTAGAACATCTGAACACATCCCTCGACTCCCAATCAATCAAAACCTTTATTTATCCAGATGAGTCAACTGAGAACAAATTCTCATTTCCAAGGACGACCTGGCAAGAGGCTGACATCACCACAGCAAACAACATCAAACACAATACATAAGGAGTAAGAAACACATAACCAATCATAGAACATAAAACTCAGCAGCAACTTAGATACAGATGTCAGTCAGCAACGAGTCGACCCTACGGCTTAAAGCAACCTCAGATATGAACCGTTCTAATTTGATCTTTTGTTGAAACTCATTCCAGAGTCGTTGGCTGCTGCAAACTGAAATGAGCGACGACCAAAAACTGTCGTTACCCTCCAGGGGAACAAGCAGTTTAATAAAATGACTGGATCTTAAGTTGTAGCACGCAGAAGAGCGCTCCAGTAAACTACGCAAGGAAGCAGTGAAAGAGAATGAGATCGCTGAAAGGACAGTCAGCACCATCTTTAGGCATAAATATCAAATTGAAAGAGTTGGAACACGTTAAACCATTTTGCTTAACTGCTTTCCCATTGCCAAAGATAAGCATGTGAAATGCAGCTGTCGGCCTCTGTGTGTGGTTTATACAGCAGTACCCTTATGATAAATGTTTACCACAGTCATTTTGCAGCTACAGTACCATGCATTTTACCATAGTTTGCCATAATATTGTGCACCACACCTCTCTGTTCTATACAATGCTTACCTATGCTTTCCGTGTGCGTATTCAAATTCTGCTTTTACTGTGGGACATTGTGTGCACAGTGTATGGATGATTGCTGCATGCGTGCATCTTTAATATAGGAAAATGTGAGACCTGCTTTGAAGGGATGGTACTACAATCAGACGGGATTTACTGGAATTATTTAGTTAACTCTGTGTACTTTTTAATAAAATGCTGGTCATCAGACTCCAGAGTGGAAGGGACAGATAGTGGGCTCAATGTTCAGCTGGTATTTAAATAGAGCTGCGAGTTTAGCACATTATTCACTTTGGTTTTTAACCAGGCTTTGACATACTGCTCTTTTGCTTTTCCATATTTTTCTGTGCTTTACTTTACTCCTCTCTGCTTTGCCATACTTGCTCTGTGCTTTACTGTACTTTTCCCCATTTTTTCTGTGCTCCTCACTGCTTTGACACACGTTGTTCTGCATTTAACACAGTTTACGTAAAGCCGCCAGAAATCCGGCCAATTTGGGGTTAAAGGAAAGGGCCTCACTCTCAGAGGTCCCTGCGGATCCCAAAAAAACCTTTGGCACTTCCTGTCGGCCCACCCTCCCCCCGAGAGCAAGCGAGAGATAAAAAAAAAAAAAAATCACATGAAAAACAACTTTCTGACCCCAGCCTGGGAGCAGCAGCAGCAGCCATTTCAGCTGAGCAAAAGATTTTCAACATTCCCAGCTCCACGTTTATTACAAGTACAGCAGCTTTTTACTTACATCCTTGTAGATGAATCCTTAGAAAAGTTTTCCACGGTAATTCAAACCTGTCATGTTGCCCATGCTTGTCCTGCGGTTATACATTTACCCTGCTCTTTACCAATGCTTTACCATGCTTTCGCTATCCTTTATTTTTTATTTAAAAAAAATTGACAATTATTTGTATTCATTTTCCAATTTTTCTCCCAATTTTTGTAATGTCCAATTAGTTATTCAACCTGGCTCACCGCTGCAAACCCCAAACTAACTCGGGAGAGATGAGCGTCCGAAATGAGTGCCATCAGCCATCCGCTTGTTTTCACTCTGCAAGCCCGCCATGCAGCTATATCACAACGTACAGCATCGGAGGACCACACAGTTCTGAATTCCGTACGGGCCGGCCTGCAGATGTCCGGCTAGCCACAGGGGTCACTGGTGTGCGGTGAGCCAAGGACTCCCCAGCTGACTCCCTACCCCACTCGGGCAGCGCTTGGCCAATTGCGTGCCGCCCCCTGGGAACTCCCGTCTACGGTTGGCAGTGCCTTAGCTTGGATTCGAACCATTGATCTCCAAGCTATAGGGCGCATCCTGCACTCCTGGTGGAGTGCCTTCACCGGATGCGCCACTTGGGACCCCGATTTCGCGATCCTTTATTACACTTTGATATGCGTTTACTATGGGAAACTTCTACATGGGAATTGCTTATGAGAAGAGACCCCATGTACAGTAGCAGTAATGATCAATAATGCAATTACCCCCACATGTCATTGCTCTCAATATGAAGAGATTTATTTAAAAATTAAATGTGATGCTCTTGTGATAAATAAATGTAACCAAATGTAATCGCAATTGGACAATAGCCAGAAATTCAAGTGCAGCACGAAACCAGGGCACAGAGTTGGAAGGTGGAGACACTTCTTTGCACAGGGGAAGTGGTGAGGGGATGGAATGTGTTACCAAGCCAATCTTGAAGACACGATTTGATAACGTTTTGAGATTAACCAGCACCGATGGGCCAGCCGTTCGTACATTTTATTGCATAGTCATGTGCATATTTATTAGAACACCTCAAGATGTGTCATTTATCTCCTTTATAGACCTACCTGCATGAAACCCTCGGTGTGAGAATTTCAATTTTTGGTCAGCAATCAGCAATACAGAAACAATAGGCACTTGTGTGTGAAAATGTTACACCCCATTTGTTCTTTAATTAGGCATCTTAAACAACTTAAAAAGTCTCATGGAATTTACCATTTGTGGCTGTGTTCCTTTTATCTTACTATTTTAAATGAATTGCACGTGTGGCCTATTTAAGTCATCAATTGAATTAGACAATCGCTAATTTGGCTATTTTGACATTTTTCCAAGATTCCAGTGGTTTGATTTCATAAGCACAGCAAATCAAAACTACAGAAGCAAGGAGGTGTTTCAATAAGTGTGCACGCTGGTGTATGTGAAAGTGTAAACGCAAATGTGCACACGGAGGCAAAGGCAGCTGGAAGGGAGAGTGTAATCTTCCTCGTGATCTAAGGATTCCTGTTTTATATAGTCTGTTTCTATCAGTTATGGACTGTATCCTGTCTGCCTATTTAACATGTCATATATTTAATTACAAATGCGTCTCTGTGAAGATGCAGCACTCCTGGATCAAAAGCTCCCGATGCATTTTTTATTATTATTAATATTATTTATTTAAAGTTTTGACACCTGCTTACATGATCTCTGCACTTTTCAAGTAGTCCGGCAGACGGTATAGGCCACTTGGGTAGACGGCACCAGCAACCGGAGCTAAAGATAGAGCGTAGGTAGCTTTAAATGATCTGGTTCCCTCGGCTGCACAGCGTTTTGTAAAGAGATTCTATTCTAATAGGTGCTCTGCGAATGCAAGTTGAATTGTGTGATCTAAGAGAGCACAGTGGACAAAATGTACTTGAAAATAGTTTGGGATTTCATGCATCCCTGGGTTCCAGTACATTAGAAAGTTTACGAATGGGAATCTAAGCTTGTCCGGTTCCTAGTAGCCGACTGCCCTCAAAACTGTCAAGTCCCATCTTCAAGGATCTCAGTGAGTCAGCATCAACAACGTGGCTAGGCAACCCATTCCATTTGTATTTATGTATGTATTTATTTGACAGGGACAGCGGACAGTTTTTAACATCTATGACGTGTCATAAGATGCATTGCACCCAGATTTAGCGGAGCTCATTTTCATTGGCATACCCTCACTGTGTGAAGAAGTGTCTCCTACCCTCTGTCGCAGGCAGCAGTGTGGAGTAGTGGTTAGGGCTCTGGACTCATGACCCTCTGACCTGAGGGTCATGGGTTCAATCCCCGGTGGAGGACACTGCTGCTGTACCCTTGAGCAAGTTACTTTACCTAGATTGCTCCAGTAATGTAGTAAAAACCCAACTGTATAAATGGGTAATTGTATGTAAAAAATGTAATTGTATGCAAAAATAATGTGATGTTACAATTGTAAGTCGTCCTGGTAAGGGTGTCTGCTAAGAAATAAATTATGAGTCTGTCTCCCTTTATTTCCAGCAGTGTCCTGGTTTCTGTGCTGCATGTAATGGTTAGTGTTAACTTTGTCAACTCCCCTTTAAGATTTTAAAGACAATCAAGTCCTCCCTAATTCTTTGTTCTTGCTAAAGAAGAGTTAGGTCCCTCAGCCTGTACCCTGCGAACGATGGATTCAGCTGGGTGTTCTTCACATCACGAGACTATAGATCATGCAAAGGAAGTATCGCCATTCACTTCTGCAGCTACAACAAAAAGTTTTGCATCACTTAGAATTTTAGGATTGAGACATAATTTAAAAAAACTACTGTATATGAACATAATTCAGATCTTTTATTTAGCATCATGTAATCAAAGAAACTACAAAATGATATTGCAAAAGTCTACCGGAAGCCATAATAGTAGTACAGTATTTCATGTTAGATTTCAAAATGTCACATTTTTCAATTTTTGTCACTTTTTCATGAAGTATATGGAAAACTATAAAGCAGTATATAGTTCAATATGTTAACGTAACATTATTCAGCTGGTTTCATTCGACTTTGTGTTCTAGGATGATGCAAAACGTTTGGCCATAGCTGTGCACACTGAACAGTTTCACATCTAAAAGAAACGTTGTCAGTCTAATAACACAACATTTGTGTTGAAGCTACAGTACCCGTTCTCAAGCTGGCTCATGCCGTGCCAGTGTTGCTGGGCTGTAGAGCTGTGCTGCTCACAGCTCACATGATAAGTGAGCAACACCTCCCTTTGACCTTTCCATTTCAGTCACTTTCTATTTCCTCGCTAGTCTGACTCGCTAATCTGCATTCAAAATCCTGCTGAGTTCATTAACACGCTGTTGAGAGTGACAAGATCCCAGACACAAAGTGACGGGCCAAGGCTCCGAAGCCCTTGACCTGCAGACAAGAAAAAACAAATCAAAACAGCAACATGCTGCTGAGAACGAATCTGAATGCACACTGACAGGAGCAGGAGGGGTAAGCTTGTGTCTCACACTGACACAACTACCTGGAACTAATGTGTGGAAGCATGAAGGAAACTGATACAGATAGATTCTATTTTAAAATGGAACATGATTGCCTTTCACCCCTTGGTCTCTGTAAGTTGCTTTGGATAAAAGCATCTGCTAAATGACTAGTATTATTATTTTATTAATAATAATAATAATAATAATAATAATAATAATAATAATAATAATAATAATAATAATAATAATAATAATAATAATAATAATAATAATAATGTCATTGACATGACATTGAAAAGAATACAGTGCCATCCCTGTACCTTCAAACTCTGCCTACATAAATGACATTCTGTGCAGTATGTGGTTTAGTATTCAGAATTAGTTATCTCTGTATTGGTTAGTCTGCTGTCATGCTATTATTAAGCTGTTTCAAAAAAGTGTAACATAACGTTTAAAAGACAAGTACAGGGTGCATGTATTTAGGAGGTAACTGTCTTCTGAATGATACAATCCAAGACAGAGTCAAGGTTTTTATAATAGGGAGGTAGGTGGCTGTCTCAGAATGTATTTTACATGTGTATGTACTGTATAGTCCCTTCAGTCACTGTGCGCATAATTGTTCCACATTAAGTTTCCTAGCTCTGTATCTATTATATAACCCATATATGTTGTTTTTTTTCAAAGTTATGGCAGGGCAACTTCTCGAACTCCGCAGAGTTCACACAAACCTGTTTTAAAATTTCTATAAATTAAATTGAGCATTCATGACCGAAGGGGATATAGTTTGTAGTGTTTCGTTCTTTAATTTTTTTTTCAAAAATCCTGGATTTTAACACCAGACCAACTAAGAGCTCCTCCTAATGCAATCGAATCAGTCATTCGGCTCAGTGATAAGCTGCTGTTGCTGTGCTGTCAATGGACCCTCTGTGACGTTTGTTTATCCATGTCGTGTTACCGCAGGATAACAGAATTGGAATCACATTGAAAGTGAAGGGCAGAGGTAACCCGTTTCTCTTCCTTACAGTTCAATACAATCCATCCAATGTCTGGAAAGGACAGCTGGAAACAGAGAACTCCTTTCTCCACAACTTCAAACGCTTGCCTTGAGGTGAAACCTATGAGAAACCGAAGCGAAGCAGACAAATGTTCCGACTCGAGCCTTCAGCAGAGTTTCTAATCGGTTTCAGGGGAACCAGGCTCCTGGAATCCTGTGCATGCTGCTGCTGCAGTGAGCAGAGGAGTAAACAAGCCCAGAGCCTAATAAAACACACCGAAATAGCTTCTCCCTGTTCCCCCGGATAATATACGATGTCATTAGAGGGAGATTTTCCACTCAGACGGCCACAGCGCATTCCTGAACTCCACAGTTGTAATGCCTTTTAAACAACCGTTGATTAGCACTGGGTCAGCCAGCACTGTAGTCCGAAATCTGCCGGAGCGCCGCTAAAATATCGATTTTCTTACACAAGAATTCTTATTATACGAATTCCCATTTTATGTGTTAAATTAGTGATTTCCATTACATGAGAGTAGATGCTAAAACTTCATGCTGATTTGAACTCGGCTCTCGCCAAGATAAGCACTAACTAAGACGTAGCTTTACAGTAAACTAATGTGATCCATCTGTGTCTCCATCCATTTGTGTTTCCTTCCATATGATGATGTAGATATCCTTCTGTCTGGTGTTGATGGCTGAAGTGTAATGCTGGCTCCAGGGATCAGCTTATTGCCTCGCTAGTGCATCAGCACACACAACGGCTGCGATGCTGGCTCCGGGGATCAACCACAGTGCGGTCTCCCCAGCGCATCAGCATGACAACCGTCTGGATTGAGCTGAGTAGGGAACATCTCTGGGGTCTTCAAGTGGGCACCTTCCATCCTCTGTGTTTCGTCGACTAGCCCACGACCCCTCAAGAGGGCTCGACAGTGATGCTGGCGTCCCAGCATCACCCCCCTCCGTCCCCCACTCAACTCAGCCCAGCTTACTTACCCGTACATCAGCATTTCTTTCTTTCTATTGAATCTTTCCATCTCAACCACAACCAGTTGCTACTCCTGTCTGCTGCTTCAGATAAGTACCTGACTGGGGTATTAACTTTTATAAGTTAATACATTGTGTGTAGCCAGTCGCTTATTGCTATGAGATGTCTTTGAATGCAGTTTGATTATAAATCACAAAAACAAAGTGCTGAACTCACAAACTACTATAAAACATAAAAGGCTTCTTGTTTTTTAAACTTTAGAATTTGATATCTACTGTATAAACAGGTAAGACGCACTGGAGACTTGACAAACCCTGACCAGTAATTGGATGATTTCTCATAAGCCATGTATATAAAGCAGATTGTCCCTGCCTTCCTGTTAAAGAAACCAAGCAGATTAGTAAAACTTGGAAAAAATATTCGGACTTCTTGAGCAACTGCTCTCTGACCGCTTGGAGGTGCCCCCCCACCCCCTTTCTCTCTGTGTGTATCTGTCTGTTTTTATACCAGTAGACAACATTAGCACCGTATTCCAGACAGCTTGTAATTATCAGTGATGCAACACCACCGATGCTTTCCTTTCCCTCCGGTGGAGATCCTTCCAAGTTTTCTGTCATACGTGAAGCAGTAAAAGTAGTTTAATAGAAGAACATCTATTTAATCCGACACTTGTACCTGCAGTGTGAAATGTGCTGGGCCAACTCCTTTACCTCCAAATGCGCGATAATGGTGCCTTTAAAAACACTGCAGGTGATGCACGCCCGTTTAACCTGCAACCACACGGTACACCCCTGTGCAACAGGTATTACCGCCCCCAGCTGCACTCCCTTTAAGTGGTGTCGGTAGGACCCTAAATACCGGATACAAAGTGAAAAGTTGGGAAAACAAACAATCTACGGGCAAAAACTGACTTGCAAGAAAGTTAGGCTTCTGAGAGGTAGGGATTTTTTTTTTATGAAGTTACTACTTTACTTTGTACAGAACTATTCTGTGTGGCAGACTTGACGTCATTGTTGGTGTGCCGTTGTGAACAGACACCTGTGTCAGTAATAGTGGAAGGTGGGGGTTGATGTCACTGTTTTAATTGAAGCGGTGGACGAAACACAGACATCTGCTTGACTTCTCAATCTTCCATGTGTTTTTTTTTTCATTTTTCATATAAGAAACGCAGGGGGGAGGGGGTTACACGCAGCCGCGGTCGATCAGATTACACCGAGCAGCGATGCACATATTATATAAACAAGCGACTCGGCAGTGCTCAAGCGCGCATCCCTAGAGTCTCGCTGCAACAGTCACAGAGCTCTGGGCTCAGATTTCTAATAGAAGAGTCATTATTTCTAGTGGGCAAGATCTACATAGATATTCATACTCGAGTCAGAAGCATACCTTTCTTGCAGTAAATCGACTCCATTCAGAACAGTTCATCTAAAATTCCGTGCTTTTTTGCACGTTGCAATAGAACACAGACCATTCAGCTGCACTGCATTCCAGACAGTCTATGCAATCCATTTATAATACACCCCCAAACCCCCAACCCAGCAGACTGTACCAGAAAACGCACTGTTTTAGGGCAAGTTTCCTATTCGAGCTAGCAAGAAATAGGGCGGTTGCACTGTATGGAGCAGTTTCTTACAAGTTGTATACAGGACAGGGTCTGCTAGGTTCTGACAGGACAAGTTCAGTCGACAGAGGCACAAAACAAACGGAGATTTAAAAATCTGATTTAAAAAATATATAAAAGACGACGTGAGAAAATATGTACGTGCAATGAGAAACCCACAACTAAACAGCAACAAGAATAGCAATACAGTAATAACAATGATCAATATAATTGTGAACTAATATAGAAATGCTAAACATACATGTGCTGTCTAATTCCAGATTAAAACCAGCGTTCTAAATGAAATTCCACAAGAACATTCCATCAGCATCACATTCCAGACTCCTAATTGGGAATGCGAATCTCAAAGCAACATTCCAGATCGAACTTTTATTTTACTCGTGTTCTGTGGTAAGTGAAGTGGAACTTCAATGATGTTTTGTTGTCGCGTCCTGTTGTGTTCAGAAAAAGGGCGTACACTACAGTTTGAATTCAACTTTTATCGCAGACAGGAAAATGCTGAATGCTAAAAATAAATCTTGATGATGATACGGTAATAATAATAATAATAAATACATTTGTATTTAACTGTAATACAGTTAATTTTGCAAATAAACTATTCATGTGTGTATGGTAACGTAATTATGTGTGCCTTTATATCGTGTGCCGCATTTCAATTGCCATTGAAGAGGAAGGGGGCGTCGGTCAATGCGTCCCAAATATATTTATTTTTTGTATCAGGATATGTTTTCATAGCTTGTGACTAATTGCAAACATGAATCACAAATCTCACGTCACGGCGGAGTATTAAAAAAAAAGAGGTCCCAGAACGGAATGGAGAGAAGCGGCGGAGCAGTGAATGAAAAGGCAATCGGAGTTAATGACAAACACATGTTAGTTCAATAAGAGGAGAGGGGGAGAGGGGGAGAGGGGGGAGAGGGAGAGACCCCCAACCGACCCACCCTCTACTCAGCAACAAGCAGTAAAGCTGTATAGTCGCAAGTTGCGCTGTGTCTATGAAAACGCCTTTTTTCTCTCTCTCTCTCTCTCGCTCTTTCTTTCTCTGTGAAGAAACAGAAGTATCTAGTTTCATGTTATTATTGTGCCTGACCCGTCCGCAGACCGATCCGCAATGTGGACATGCAGTACGGCTGTAGGCTGTGTTTATTATGAGGCTATTAGAAAGACATGCGTATCACATTAACAACACAAACACACAGCGCTGTTTACCCTAGGCAGTGGTGGAAAAGTTTTGCTTCTCGCATTATCCCCATTGCCTGCAACTTTTTCATAAAAGTGCATTAAAAACACGCGAATTAGACCAACAAATAAATAAATAAATATATCAAACGTAATAATGAAAGACTTTAAAAGAAAATACAAACTTTATTTAAAATGAAGACTAACATACTGCTGCGTTTTCCTCAATAATAATAATAATAATAATAATAATAATAATAATAATAATAATAATAATAATAATAATACAGCTCAATCGGATACAATAATAAAGTGTAGTCTTTTACTGCATGAAATGTAAACAGCAAAGCAACGAGAATTAAAAACCGCACGATAAAGAAACCGATTATCTACTTGACAAAACCGTCAGACAAAACCAGTCAACGCATTTAAAAAAAGGATTAATTAATATACGGTACAAACAAAAATGGACATTTACAATAGTTTTAACCTGAACGTGTGTTTTTAAAAAGTATTCCAACAAACCAGAATAAAACATTTAAACATGATTCATTTTAGCATGAAATGATGATGGATATATATTAATCGAGTGGTTAAGTATCTAAATATGATCTAAACTCCATATTTAGAGGGAGACTGAAAACTAGCGACGTGTTTCCCAAACTTTGCGAGGCGCCTTTAAAAAGAAATCCATACCGTTATAATGCATCAGCTAGACCACTGTTCTGTATATGTCGCTGAAAACAGAATAATAAGCGAGCATATACAGTAATAAGAGCAAATGAAAGTTAAGTTCTGCGCATTGAGTCTTTTCTCATCTTACTGTTTAACAGAGTTCGGTGCAATGGTAGGTTTTGCTTACCTTCGCTCTCGCTGTCCAGACAGTCGATCCTACACCGCCCTGGCTCCGCTTCAAGCCGGACCCGCACTGACAGGGGGCTCCTGCACACTCCGAGACCCGACAGAGCCCAGTCGCCTCCCATTGCCTGGTTCTTAAAAGGGCAACGCCAGCGCCGGCGCGACTCGAGAGAGGAACAAGCGCACAAAAACAGACGGGGGTTTAAAGACGCACTAGTCTAGAAACATTCAGAAGAATGACTTCTTATAAAATTCTACACTCTACGGTCATATTTTGCTTTGTTTGGCATCCTTTTGGTTAATCTGATACATGTATTTATGCATATAATTGTATTTTTTCTAACATCAAACTTATTTTGTTCAATTTGACACCCTACATATATGAATGTGTGTGTGTGTGTGTAGATATTTTTCATTCTATTTTATGTCTTTAAAGCAAATTTCGACAGGTCAGCCCACGTGGAAGGGGTAAAAATTCATTTGAACCACTTCATCATTCCCAGTTTGAGATGTCTCTCAAAAAATGATAAAGCGTTAGTTTCCATTGCTCTAGCGTTGTTGATTATGTAGCTTGTCATACATCACGACCATTCATCATTCTCCTTTAAAAAAAAAAAAAAAAAAAAAGATAATCCCACCCATATTGTTCTCTATTTGAATGAAATAAATACAAGGCGGACAGATCCGTGTCTAGAGTTTGGGGCATAGTGTCGGATGTCCTAATTCGATGCCATTGTATATTCATTTCAGAAACGTGTAAAGCGGGGAGGTGAAGGGTGGCGGGCATGGTGACGCAGTACAGCTAATTCTTTATCTACACTCTGCCCTGAATTAAATCAGAGCGCATGGCGCTGCCACATAGCTAACGCTAATGTGGTACAATATTCACTCCCCAAGACACACTCACAAACTTGAACAACGACATCACGTTTATTAAGAGCTCGCAATTGAAAATAATAATGCGGTTTGAACCAAGTGCTACACTTTTTTTAAAATTATCTTATTTAATATTGAATCCGTGTGTAAAGTAAACGGTGTCAGCATACAGGTATCGTGATACAAGGTGTTCAGTGCTTTTAAATAACGTCATTAAGAGGCCCCTCTCCTGCCCCGCATTGCTGTTTAGTACTACTTTTGTAATATGAATATTTTCTACGAGACCATGACTTTCAAACAGGGCAACAACGACACTAATAAATGTATTGCGTTTTACTACAGCAATCGCAAAATCACAGAGACAGTTAGAAATGAACCTTTCGTGATTTCGCAGCGGCAAAGTCTGCAATTATAGATGGAAAATGCAGTTTTCGTTCCTACGACATGAAGTACGTAGTTTTTGATTAATTTCATGTTCAGGGAAGAAAGTCTTCTCTCCCCTGACGCTACTGTGACAGGCACAGTCCAGAGCAGACGCAAGCCAATGCTGATGTTAGTGCAGCCCAGCAAACTGCCCTTAGATGTAGTCGAGCATCGCAAGAGGCGAGCAGTGTGTCAAAATTAGTTCATTTTTAAATGTCTTACCTTTTTTTTTTTAGCTTAAATCGTGGGTTACATGATTACGAGGCACATAATGACAAACTTGCGCTCGGCTTTCAACCGCTACACGTTGTTTTTTTCTTTTTATGACGTATCGATAAAAAGAACGTTACAATGGCTAATAAGTCATTCATTCTGGTGCAGACTCGAGGTGAATATAAGCTTATAGTAACTGAGCCATGACAACAGCGGGCCCCTTGCTGCCTGGGTAACGTGGGCTTAGAACTGCTACTGCTTCCAACCATAATAGCCGCTGGTCCTTCCTCTATGATTCCCAGGCTGGTTATACGCGAGTCATTGATCACAGCCGCTTTCATCTTTCCAAACCCAAAGCAGATGTGTAAGGAAGGGTTATGACTGTGCACCGGGGAAAGGAAAACAACAGAGACTAGTACCTTTAATCCTGGACTTAAACTGTCTTCTAATAATGGTTTTGTCCTGTTTGAATTATTTATTTATTTATTTGTTTATTTATTTTGCTGTTGATTTTATAATGTGTAATTTCTTTCCCGGACCCTCTTGATAACGAGATGTATAGATCAAGGGTTCTATCCTGATTTAATAAAGACATTTAAAAGTTGACCTGTCTGATGCACGATTCTTAAACATGGTTGTCTTGGCCCGGTGGAAGCCCTGTGTTGGGGGCTCCTTGTGCAAGACTCCGGGGGTTTGGTTGAACTCTTCTGGGAGCTGTCCCTGGTGCTGAATTTAAACAGCTATTCGGAGCTGCCCTTGGTGCTGAATTTCTACAATCGAATCTTTTGAAACCATACTGTATAATTTGAATCTGTGGCTGACTGTGGGAATCTTTTTCAGTGTATTAATCTGTGTCTGTAGTTTAAAAGCGACAATGCTTCCTTAAACATAAGTTTCCCAAGTATCTACAAAAGTGTTGCGTCACCATATAGAACGAACTCATTGGCTTCATAAAGTCGAATGAAACCTGCTGAATAACGTTAGCCTGTTGAATTACATACCGTTTTGTGTTTTTCCATATACAAAATCTAAAATGAAATATTGTACTACGATTATGGCTCCCGGTAGACTTTTGCGATATCATTTTTTTATTATTATTTATTACAAATAAAATATTTAAATTATGTTTAAGCTCCCCCAGGACAGTTTTGTCAATTAACCAATTTTCCTTTAAAACCAAAAGGAAGGCTTCTGGATGATTTGAACCCTTTCCTCTGAGGAGGATGGCACAGCATGCTTGTCAATAAACCTACTGCGCCATCTCACGTCCATGGAGAAGTTTGGTTTATCATTGATAATATAGGAACTTAACCAATTTATTGCAAATAAATGATGAAAGTGATTCGAACCCGGCCCTCCAAGAGGTGTGCAAGGTAACTGAATTAGACCACTACGCCAACACGCCACCCTTGTATATGACATTCATTTCCTTTTAAAATGTTTCAAAATTCAGTGCTTTAGACACACTGCTGCAGGGCACACTCGGATTGTCCAAGACTTTAAAACCATGGTTTTATTCAAATATAAAACAGTAAAATAAATATTACAATAACGCAACACCAAATCATTTAACACACGTGTGAAAAGTGCACATTTTGAAAACTAACCGTTACTGTAGAATACTTGGTGAATTAGTAAACTATGCTTTTCTCGTGCTTGCCGAAAGCATTGATCAAATTTTAACATGGTTGTCAATATACTTTATCATATATCCGGGCTTTACAAAGCTTTTAGTAAACGTCTATACGGGTGGACAGCTGGTGTGTTCTCTGCTTATTTTTACATACAGTTGAGGCAATGTACAGGACATCATTCAGTGACAATAAATGTCTGATTATTAAAATTTTGTATACAGAGACAGAAACACAGAGACCCGTGAGGCCCACGTAACGATAGGGTTGCTGCTTGTCTTTGGTAATGCAGAATGAGGTGGCAGAAACCAGGAGTGACAAATTATTGTTTTTAAATTTTTCCAAATGAAACAATAAAACACACAAATGTTCCTCTGCAATAACAATAGTAAATAATAATTATAATCCCGAGCGGATGTCTCGGGTTCGGTGGCTCCTGCGGTTCCTCTTCCGTAGAGTTCCCAGGTAAGTCTTTGTTGTTGTGTACGGTTCAGTTTGGCTTTTGCTTTTTCTTTTCCAGGTTCCCGGGATCGACCACCAGATGGCGCTGCGAGGCCAGGCTCATCAGGTAAAGTAGGAGTACCAGGATGTTGCGCTCAAAGTCCGCCGGTTCACTGGGGTACTGCAATGCAACCGGCTCCCATCCGTCCCTTAATGGAGACGGAACAACCAGGCTGCTGTACGGGGGAGTATTAGTCCAGTACTCCGTTTTTAAGAACACTAATGCGTTTATAATCCACAGTTCTTTTCAGGTACCACTTCCCATCTGTGATATTCCACGAACCAACCCGTTCTCTTCTGAACAGTCAATAAAATGTATTTTAAACCCAGCTGACTTCTCTTGGTAATTATTTTAAAACAGTAAGTTTAAAACACAGTTCGTATTTTGGGGTAAGTATGCAATACTTCGTGGACATACAAAAAAAACAGCGTCCTGTCCTTTCCGCCGTGAGCACAAAATAATAGCGTACTCACTGTTGTGGTAGCTTCGTGTCGGTGTGCGTTGCTTTGCGTCTGCCCTTCACTTTGGACAGCACTCCCAGCAATATCTCACAGCACCTGTACAGCTCTTTCACCAAGGTTGTGTCTGCTCCGTACCACAAAGGGATCTTCAGTTGCCATCCTGCTTTGCTACTATCTAAAGAAGGTTTTATAAAGCTGGTGCCAGTACCCACCTGGCAGTGATTGGCTTCACTAGGGCTACTGGGAAATGTAGTGTCTAACTGTGACGTCTGTGCTGCATTTAAACCCCGGTGTTCTTCCTACAATACAGGTGGAACTTCGGTCCCTATCTATCCCTCTCCAAACCCCACCTGTCCTACGATATATATAGTATAACATATATATATAACTCGGCAACATCCTGTAATGTGTACTTATAAAATATATATTAAACAATTATCTTAAATACCATAAAATATTCATGCTATCTGATATAGATCAGGGGGGTAGCTAGGATTAGATTTTTACTGAGGCAAAAACAAAAAAAAAGTTGAACAAACCTCTTGCAGATCCTGTTCATGTTACAAAGGTAAAAGGTATCCTCTTATAAAGCCTGGAGACTGTTCATGCAAACTGCAAAGCAATATTAAGTCCCTTGGATGATGATGTTAATGTTACAATTTGATGACCCATATTATTTCAAAGATTAAAACTAATTGTCTCCCAGCAAAACCACAGCAACCTAAAATGACCATATTGACACTGTCAGAAATATGTGATTTTAAAAGGACGAGAATATAACATCAATATTAATAAGTAGATGGGTTCATACCTTTAATGACTTGCATTTGGTTCACTGCTACTTAAGTTGCCTTACACTGCTGGGACTGGTAACTGCTGCTGACCGGTAAGACTGGCGCTGACACTGTGACTGGTGCTGATACTGCTGGGACTGGTGCTGACACTGACTGGTGCTGACACTGCTGGGACTGGTGCTGACACTGACTGGTGCTGACACTGGGACTGGTGCTGACACTGATTGGTGCTGACACTGCTGGGACTGGTGCTGACACTGCTGGGACTGGTGCTGACACTGTGACTGGTGCTGACACTGCTGGGACTGGTGCTGACACTGTGACTGGTGCTGACACTGCTGGGACTGGTGCTGACACTGTGACTGGTGCTGACACTGCTGGGACTGGTGCTGACACTGTGACTGGTGCTGACACTGCTGGGACTGGTGCTGACACTGCTGGGACTGGTGCTGACACTGCTGGGACTGGTGCTGACACTGTGACTGGTGCTGACACTGCTGGGACTGGTGCTGACACTGTGACTGGTGCTGACACTGCTGTGACTGGTGCTGACACTGCTGGGACTGGTGCTGACACTGCTGGGACTGGTGCTGTTTGTGTACAATATTTGTATGACTCTACAGTACTTTGACAAGGTATTCACCAAAAATAACAACAATAATAATAATAATAATAATAATAATAATAATAATAATAATAATAATAATAATAATGTGATGTTCCCACCTCTGAACGCTAGATCTCCTTTGAACGTTTACACAGTTTCTCACTCAATTCTAATATTCTTTTGTCAATATAAATCGACGATAGGAAGTAGTACAGTACCTCAGGCGGGGGAAACCGGTCGCTGAGGTCCCGGTGCTGCCTAGCGCACAGGCCGGGTCGCTATACATGCAAATACACAGTCACTATGCTCGAATAAAACGCTATGCTATAGCAGGTAGGGTGATACTTGGATGAGCTGACTGTCCAGTTAAAGTGACGCGAGAAAAAAAAAAACCATACAGCCAGCTATCCCGGTTTAGCTACACATTTATTGTCATCATAAAAACAGGTTCTTGGATTTTTGCTGTGCTGGCGTTAAAACATTCCACATGGGGGGGGGGAAAAAAGATGATTTATCAAAACATATTGCAGCTAAACATCACATTGCGCAGGGGGAAAACAACAATATAAATGATAAATTCACTTAACATTGATTCTTACCAAGAGTCGGCTTCTTTAGAAAGAAATGTGTAATTGGTTGTTTTTTTCTCTGTTTCATGTTAGTGCTGCACTGTAAACCAGAGTACAGAGTAACTTGGGAAACTGACTAATGAGAAACTTCTTTGTGGCGCAAATTTGACATACCCCAGTGTCTGTACAGCCCGAGATCACAGTCATGTGAAGAAATTAAAAATAATATTTTATATATCTCAATTTTACACTCTTAAAAAATAAAGTAGGTACGTTTTGGTTTTTTGATCTTTTTTTTTTTCGTCTTCACAATTAAGAATTAAGCCGATTTTTACAGAGGCAGCCGACTCAGCTGCCTCAATGGACGCTACTCGCGTGTAGAGATATATATATATATACACACACACACACACATACAGTGCCTTGCATAAGTATTCACCCTCCTTGGACTTTTCCACATTTTGTAGTGTTACAACCTGGAAATAAAATTGATTTAATTTGGATTTTTTGTCACTGATCAACACAAAATAGTCCATAATGTCGAAGTGGGGAAAAAAATCTACAAATTTTTCAAAATTATTTACAAATAAAAAACTGAAAAGTCTTGATAAGTATTCACCCCCTTTGCTGTGACACCCCTAAATAAGCTCTGGTGCAACCAATTGCCTTCAGAAGTCACATAATTAGTTGAATGGAGTCCACCTGTGTGCAATTAAAGTGTTACATGATCTCAGATTAAATACACCTGTTGCTGGAAGGCCCCAGAGTTTGTTAGAGAGCATATCTAAACAAACAGTATCATGAAGACCAAGGAGCTATCAAAACAAGTCCGGGATAAAGTTCTGGAGAAGCACCAATCAGGGTTGGGTTATAAAAAAATATCCCAAACTTTGAACATCCCCCGGAGCACCGTTAAATCCATTATTAAAAAATGGAAAGAATATGGCATAACCGCGACTCTGCCTAGAGAAGGCCGTCCACCAAAACTCAGTGACCAGGTAAGGAGGGCATTAGTCAGAGAAGCAACCAAGAAGCCAATGGTAACTGAAGGAGCTGGAGAGATCCACAACTGAGATGGGAAAAACCGTCCATGGGACAACTATAACCCGGACGCTCCACAAAGCTGGGCTTTATGGAAGAGTGGCGAGAAAAAAGCCATTGCTGAAAAAAACCCATATCAAATCCCATTTGGATTTTGCCAAAAGGCATGAGGGAGACACAGCAAACATGTGGAAAAAGGTTCTCTGGTCTGATGAGACCAAAATTGAACTTTTTGGCCTTAGCGCAAAACGCTATGTGTGGCGCAAAGCCAACACTGCACATCACCCTGAGAACACCATCCCCACGGTGAAGCATGGTGGTGGCAGCTTCATGTTATGGGGATGCTTTTCATCGGCAGGGACTGGGAAACTGGTCAGGATTGAGGGCAAGATGGATGGAGCCAAACACAGGGAAATTCTAGAGGAAAACCTGTTTCAGTCTGCAAGAGACCAGGGACTGGGGCGGAGGTTCACCTTCCAGCAGGACAATGACCCTAAACACACAGCCAAAGCTACACTGGAGTGGTTTAAAAACAAGAACCTGAATGTCTTAGAATGGCCCAGTCAAAGCCCAGACCTCAATCCGATTGAGAATCTGTGGCAAGACTTGAAAATTGCTGTTCACCAACAGTCCCCATCCAACTTGACAGAGCTTGAACAATTTTGCCAAGAAGAATGGGCAAAAATTGCAGGATCCAGATGTGCAAAGCTGGTAGAGACTTACCCAAAAAGACTCACAGCTGTAATTGCTGCCAAAGGTGCTTCTACCAAGTATTGACTCAGGGGGGTGAATACTTATGCAACCAACAAATGTCTTTTTTTTTTTTGTTTAATTAACTTTTGTGTCACAATAAAAAATATTTTGCACCTTCAAAGTGTTAAGTATGTTGTGTAAATCAAATGGTAAAAATCCCAATTAAATCCATTTTAGTTCCAGGTTGTAACACTACAAAATGTGGAAATGTCCAAGGGGGGTGAATACTTATGCAAGGCACTGTATTTATATATATATATACTGTATATATATATATATAAATTTTAAATAAAAGTCTTTTTGAGGGTCTAAAACCCTTCCTGCCTTCAGAAACGTCTTGGTTGAATAGAAGCATGGGTTGAATCTGCACTGACCGGGGTCAGTATTGAACAGAAGCATGGGTTGAATCTGCACTGACCGGGGTCAGTATTGAACAGAAGCATGGGTTGAATTTGCACTGACCGGGGTCAGTATTGAACAGAAGCATGGGTTGAATCTGCACTGACCAGGGTCAGTATTGAACAGAAGCATGGGTTGAAGCTGCACTGACCGGGGTCAGTATTGAACAGAAGCATGGGTTGAATCTGCACTGACCAGGGTCAGTACTGAACAGAAGCATGGGTTGAATCTGCACTGACCGGGGTCACAGTAACTTCCCTTTCGGTGGAAAGTTTTAAATAAAACTCTTTTTTTTAATGCTTGTAGGGAAATGATTCATCCAGAAGGGGTGAAAATGAAACACACACTGTGGTCCATGTACACGTTTTACTGACCTTTACTTGATAGAATGAGAAAAAAAGATGTGTTTTTATATTCTCTTATTGCTTGGTGTACTGCTTGAATGGGTACCAGTAGCAACGTTGAACGATTACAACACTGCCACACAGTGGCAAATATAAAATGTAATTCATTAATATATAAAAACACAAGGTTTTAATGAACAAACCTCCTACATATCTTTTTTTTTTTTTTTTTTTTTTTAAAAGAGAGGTGAATAGTATGTGACTATACGTATTTTAAAATCTTAACCCTTTCTAATGTGGAGGTCTGGATTGAGATCATATGGTATTTTATTGAACTCCTTTTACATGGTAAGACTCCTGAAGAAGTTCCTTTAAAGCAGGGCTTCTTATGCTAGTTCCACTGGTTCATTTTTAAGTTGGTGTGATTGTTGGTGGTAGTTTCACACAAACAACAAAATGTTCTGTATTAAAATGCTGCGATATCAGGGCAGCTCAACAAAGATCACCACTTTAAAATGCTTGGTTCTCATCATCTACCTTTAAAAAAAAAATAAAAATAAAATAAATATATACCAAGACATATTCCAGTATTCAAAAAGTTCTACAGTCATTATGCATATTTATGAATTCCTGTTGTCAATGCAAGGCTACATACACAAACCCCAATCGATTCATTTTCTCCCTGGTATTGACAGAATGCACACATGCCTGTACTAAATATATTGGTGGTGCCTATTCACTTTACAAACACTAGGGGGTGCTGCTAGACTAGAATTCATTAACGCCGCACTATCGCCAGCCAGTTTCACCCATCAGTATGGATCTGTAGCAGGCTCAGTTAGTCAAAACTATCTATATAGTAAGAATTTAAAAAAAAATAGCTTAATGCGTTATGCACATAAATACTAGAGCTAACATTAAACAGATATAATAATTAATTTAAATAGGTTCAGGGTATTGCAATCATGGTACATTTGAAAGAAATCTGACTTGATAGTGAACCATTAGCCTGAATTGTACTAGATTAATGAACAAGGTTGAGCTACAGATGTATGAAGTGTTATTTTGTATAGAAGTAGATAACTGTAAAATTGAGAATAGACGTGGTTAGCACCACTGGGACAACCGTCAAGGGCACTGATTGAATTAATAAAAATATTATAATTATCAACAACAATAATAATAATAATAATAATAATAATAATAATAATAATAATAGAACAGCTGTAGTTTCTTGTGCACGATTCCCTGGGATATTGCTCTCTACAGTTTTACTTCCATGGTTCATCCTTCTTGTATCCATCAACAACAACATTCTCCTTCTTTGAAAGCCAGCTTGCCACGGTTGCCAGTAAGCCAAACAGGAATGTTCTGAAGCCAGAAATGTTGTGGCTAATCACAAATGTTTCATGGCTCTGCATACGTGGCAGGACACCTTGCACCCCAGCCCATATTAACACCCTCCCACCTATTCATTCTTTAACTGCTGCTGTATCTCAGCGGGCAAGAGATCAAAAAGGTTGTCTTCCACTAGGAGCCCGCTGAGTCTCAAAGAGCTACAATCACTGATCTCCAGTGGCAGCACTTCCAAGTGGTTCCCCTTCAGGTCCAGCTTCGTGAGCTGGGTCAGGTTGCCCACTTTGGGCGAGAGAGCCGTGAGGTTGTTCTGGCCCAGCTTGAGGGTCCTGAGCTTCTTGCAGAAGAACAGCTCGTCGGGGAGAGAATCGAGGGAGTTTCCGGAAGCAGAAAAGTACTGGAGGTTCTGCAGGACGCCCACCTCTGGTGGGATGCTGCGGATGTGGTTGTGGGACAGGTCCAGGTGGCGCAGCCGGGTGCAGAGGAAGAGCTGGGGCGGGAGGGTTTCGATCCGGTTCCTGCTCAGGTAGAGCCTCTCTAAGGACTTCAGCTTCTTGATGTGCTCGGGGATGGAGGCGATGCTGTTGTGCCACAGCTTGAGGCAGGTGAGCCGGCGGCAGTGCTGGAAGCTCAGGATCTCCTCGATGGACGTCAGATGGTTCTCCTTGAGGTCCAGCTCCTGGAGGTTGGTCAGGCTGAAGACGGCATGGGGGATCCGCTGCAGGTCGCAGTGGACCAGCTCCAGCTGTGCCAGGTTGAAGAGCTTCTTCAGGTTGTTGAGTGTGAGGAGCTTGGTGCCGTCGTTGTAGATGCAGAGTCTGTGGAGGTGGCCAGCCAGGTCTACCACGCTCTGCGGCACCTTGCTCAAGTTGCTCTTGGCGAGGGTCAGGATCTTGAGGTTCCTCAGCTCCTTCAAGGTGTCCAGCGAGACGTTCCTGGAGAGATCCTGGGTCAGGGGGCCCACCAGATGCAGCTCCTCCAAGCTGCGCAAGGTGTACATCCACAGGGGAACCTGGCGCATGTCGTCAAATTTTATCCTCAAGACTTTCAGATGGTTCCGCAGGTAGGTCAAAGCCGGCAGCTGGAGTCGGACGGGGCAGTTTAGCAGGGTGAGCTCCTCCAAACACGCCAGCTGGGACACCATGGGAGGGATGGTGACGTCGTTTAGGAGCTCCAGCTTTAGCGATTCGACTTCTGTCACCTCGAAGACCGTGTCCGGGAGACCCGAAAGCATGAAAAGGTGCATCTCCAAGCGATTCTGGCTGTTCTTTTGCAGCTTCTCCCTCAGCTTGTCCACCGTCCACTCATGGTTCAAGTTGAGCTGACGCAGCTTGCTCTCGCTGACCTCCGAGAGGAAGACGGCAAAGCGCTTGGAGTACAGGGAGTCGTACTGGTCGATCAGGTGGAGCATGAAGGCAAAGTCGTTCTTCACGTCCGGTATGTCATTAATCCCGGTCTCCTGCCGCACGTACTCGAAGGAATACTCCTTCAGGGGTCTGTAGAACAGCCAGTACAAAGTGTAAAGGCACACCATGCCGTAGACCCCTACAAAACAGATGTAGCAGATAGCCAGCTTGGAGAAGAGGTGCGCTTTTGTGTGGTTGCAGCAGAAGCTGTCGTAGCCAGTCATATCCTCCACGGCCAAGGTGCAGGGCACTATGATGTGGATGTTGGGTACCAGAGCAGCGTTGTAGACGATGATCAGCACAAACTTGAAAACCTTGAGCACCGTCTGACGCACGTACATGGTGTAGAGAATGTCCCCTTCCTCCACGTGAAGCCTGAACTTCTTGACCTTCTCGAAGAGCGCCTTGGTCTGCTCTCCTTCCTTCTTGTCCATGAGAGAGACGTTTGGTTTGTCTGCTACCATTTTATCCGGGATGGACCTGACCGAGGGCGAATGCACCAAGCTGGCGGTGTCATCACCAGCAGGGGACGCATCTACGTTGGAGACATTCAACCTGGACTTGGAAAGGGTGGCCAGATCCTTCATCTTCTCCCACCCGTTCTGATCCTCCTGAGCCTCCCCAGACACCTCGCTGATGGCCCTCGTGGTCCAGGGGGAATCGAAGCACTTTCCTAGGATGGAGATGAAATGCTCCAGTTTGGAGCTCGTGCCGGGGAACTTGAACCAAAAGCTGCTGCAGATCATGAAGATGAGCGTGTGGATGACGACCAGGTAGGGAAAGTACTTGGCATACCAGTGCAGGGCCTGCTCATAGCAGACCTGGTTAATGAAGCTGTACTGCTGGATGTCCAGGTTGTTCTTCAGCCCGCTCATTTCACGAGGTCCCTCCTGTGGTCCCGCTCCAGGGTGAGGAGGAGCTGACGAGGGGCTGGGCAAGGGGGACAGGGATCGGACGCTAGCGCTGGCATTTTGGCTTCTGTCTTTGAACTGCTGGCAGTCGATCTCTCCCCGAGAAGGATCAGAGACATGGCTAGGGAGACAGATGATCTTGTCTTGTGTCACCTGCGTTACAAACAGAAAACAAATGCATGAAATGGAGCAAAAATTCTGAGATTGCAAAATGTAATTTCTCAGGCCCTGTGAGAAAGCAGGCTTTGTTGGCACGCCGGTTTAAGCTGTATGGACTACCTCTGCGAGCCAAGCAGACATGCCCATGCTACTACCTGCAACAGATGCATGTTAAAAACAGCTTCTTAAAAAGGGCTGCAGCCCAGAAAGCAAAACAAAAGCCCCTCTACTCCTGTCAGGAAATCATATCCCCCACATGGGAATAATAACTGTATTGCATCTTGGTATTACAAGCTTGCTCATGCTTGCAACTGCACTCCACTAATGCTGTAAGTTCTTCTTGAATAAAACATGCACAGACTTCTCAGCTTGGACATCCTCCAGCTCATTCCTAGACTTGTGCTGTTTGTCTAAACCATGTGTTTTCTGTTTGGGACATTTACATTAGAGAGTAGAGCATTGGAGGCTCTAAACATTAAAAAATAACATTCAAAAACATCTGTCATTCTCTTATTTCTATTTCTCTTAACCGATTGCATATATTAAAATGTCGTTTGTTATGTGCTGTCCCAGTCATCCTGTTAGAAACATGAGAAAATCTAATTCTATTAGCAATGGCTGTCCTGCTCTACAGCGTTCGAGTATCAATTTCGAAAAGCAAAACCGTGTCCCAGAGGAACATCATGAAGCTGGACTTCCCGGAGATCTGAAGGAATTGGATTACAGAGAGACGCAGGGAAATCTTAGAAACACACACACACACACACACACACACACACACACACTGCCAGCCAGTGCAGACAGTTGGATTGCAAACATTCTTTCTCTCACAGGGGTGTGACAGCTCAGGAATGCAGAGCTGCCCAGATCCCAACCTCACGTGCGTGCCCCTAAAGGAAATATTCTCTCAGGGAAAAGAGGCAACGACAAAACAAAGGAGGGAGGGAAAAGGAGGAGAGGGAAAGACTGGGAGAGCAAAACCTCACTAAATACCGGTATTCTCTGGGTAAAGGAAGGAGAGACAAAGAAAGGGAGGCAGAGGGAGGAGGGCTCTTGTTAACATAAAAAGGTTTTCACGAACCAACGTTGCCTCTGTTTTATTACAAGCTCCTGGATACTTGTAAGGGAGCACTTCTTAATTAACATTTAAAATAAGGGACACGTTATCATCTCGGATTGTGCCTTGTTATCACTGAGCTATAGCCCAGAAAGCAAAACAGCCCTTCAAAGTAATAGTGCCAAACACGCTATGAGAATTGCAACTTGTGTTTCAAAGTGATTTGTTTATGAGAGGACAGCACAGACAGGGACTTTGTTCTTAAAGAAGATGCAACACTTGGTCTTGTGGGTTTAGTGAGCAGCTCTGCATATGAATACCTGCTGTTTAAGAGACTATACAAAGTACAGACAAGCCCTGCTACTCCTGTCAGGGATTCACATCATAAACAAAGTGCATTGCATCCTGGCATTTACAAGCTTGCTAATGCTTACAACAGCACTCCGCTATGCACAGAATCAATTGCTGCAAGCTCTTCTTAAATAAAACATGCACAGATTTCTCAGTTTGGACACCACCCAGCTAGTGCCCTGTGTTCAGTGCTGGGCGCTCCTGCCCACGGCAACAAAACATGGTGTTTCCACGACTTGCCCAAGCGGCTGAGCTCTGCTATCTGATCAGGTTTTGTATCGCATACTTGAAAGAAGTGCTTTTATTAGCATAACTAACATTGCCCCCTGTTTCATTCACTAACCCAAACCAGTCAGCTCCATTACACTTGCAGAGGAACACTTTTTAATTGACATTTAAAACGATCTCTGATCGAGTCTTGCCGTTATCACTGGCATTATTATTTTGTAACCAGGCCCTTTGCTCTAGGCGTCTGGCCACCGATGCTCCCTTTCTGTGCAGTTAAAGCGTTTTGCTCCGATATGGACGGTCCACCTGGGCAGCTCCACCCACCTGCAGGGTGCATCCGAACACTCCGATCATGAGCATGGAGACGCAGATGTACTCCGTGAAGACGTCCCACCACGGCTTGAGGACACGGAACGCAGGCTGCTGGTCTGTGAACTGCTTGAACTCTGTGACCGGGATCATCCTGCCTGGAAGAAGCAGGAGAGAGAGTGAAAATCGAGAGTTTATCAGATCACAGACAAACGCGATCCCAAACATCTAACTGAGGCTGGGAGAGCATGGTGAAAGTTTTTTTTAGAAAACTGAGGCAAAATCAAGACAGTTATTACAGTCATCATGTAGATGAATCCTTAGATTAGGATCTAATATGAGCCAGCATGCCTTTGTATATCAAGCATCTCATCTTTGAAACTCATTGCTGGAACATAAAAACAGCCTCTTCACAATACCTTTAAAAATCACTCATCAATATTCATTTTAAATCTGACCAGGGTTGCAAATCCTGACTATGACCAGGAGCATGCGAATTAGAACGGCTTTCTTTTCTGCGCTTTTATTTTGCATTACAGTTTGTATGATTGTTTTAGGTGTTTTTGTCCTGTTTCAATGATTAGTCTCTTTCTGCCATTGATTTATTAACAGTATTTCTTCTCCTGCCAGGACCCCCTTGAAATGAACTGTATGTCTCAAGGATTAAATAAATAAGTATGGTTAAACTTGGCATGTGTTTAAACAGTACATTAATCAAACTGCGTTAGGGGGCGTTCAAAATTATCAGCATTTTCTGTGGGTACGCTTTTAAAAAAAAGTTTTTAAAAATGTACACTGCCCGCACCCCCCTCCTCTCTCCCCTCTCCCCTCTCCCCTCTCCCCTCTCCCCTCTCCCCGTGCACACTTTAAAAATGAGGACACTTTTAGAGACATGCACATGCCTTCCTGAAATAGTACTACAGCTGCACTTGGGCCAGCAGCTTCAAATACAGTATTAGAAACAGAGACAACCCTGTAATAAAGACGACTCAGGGATGGAAATAAGACTCCTCAGTGTCACCCATTCCAGGTTTTACTACGAGCTTGACCAGCCACAGTGTGTAGAGGTAACAAGCTCAGGCACGTCTTATTAAACTCATAGTAAAAACCAGCAATGGATCAAACAGCTACGCAATGGGAGTCTTATTCCCATCCCTGCGAATTCAAGAATTTGAATTTCTGTTTGAGTTGCTGTCCAGGATTGTTTTTTCCACATCCCTATGTTCCAGAATAAATGTAGCAGCTTATTTTCATACCGGTCAGGTGTGAGCGAATTGAGTTTAAGGAGTTGATTATGGATCACTGAATCACAGATTCCAAATACACATGCAAGACTCCTCTTGCATAGCAGTTTCACCCATTCCAGGTTTTACTACTAAATTTAGCCACTGTGTATATCACTGGCTAAAGATCTGGAACACATGTTAATCTTGACTAATTAAGCAAGTAATTGGTTCACTGCAAAATTGGTTGAAATGAAAACCAGCAGCCACAGTAGCTCTCTGGGACAGGGGTTGGAGACCCATCCCTTGGACTGTATGGCCCACCGGCCTGTAACGACCGTTCTGGCGTCATAGAGGCCGGACTCGCCGTTTTAAATCGGGTCAGTATTAACCAGCTCCAGCATATTCAGAGGGTCCTCATAATCGTAGGGTACCGGATAACAACGCGGTTACACAGCCAGTAACAGTCTGAATGTAAGCGCATATAGGTACACACGTGAAAGCGTTAACGTACCGGTTGAAAATATATATTTTAAATTAAGAGTTTATCACCAAGTGCAACCTCGAAACAGGTGTCTAGTTGGTGAAAATTGAAGCAAAAAATCACGTTTATCATCACGTAGGGGACATAATACTAATAGTGTGTATCATGGGCGATAATTTGACTGGCAAATATAGTTACGTGCACGTACCACATGGAAATATTATTGTTCAGTGACGGAAAATGATGCTTTTGTTTGTACTAGTGTTCCCCTAGTGTACAAATACATAAACAATTGTTAAAATAATTCCAGATGCAACGTCCATTGAATCCAGGTGTTCATTTTATTAATTTTATTTGAGAGCACGGTCTCCCTCAAACGACTAGTATAAGAAAGTTGTTTTTTGGATGAGTGGGTCCATTATATGCGACGCGTCATTGTCGCTTGTGTTGCCTCGCCCGGTTCACGCTTGAGCTGGACCTCCGCTAACGTTTTTATTTTCTTTCGATGCTTTTGCCGCATTCATTTATTTTGTGATTAGGTCGACACACTAATAAACAGACCCGACTAACTCAACCGGTTTTGTTTTTATTTATTCCTGTATTTATTTAAACTCAAATACTTCCAACTTCAGAAAATTTCACCTCGTATGACTTTTTTTTTAACAAATGTTTCGGGTATCGGCATTACCTGAACGACTGCCTTTGTGCACAGTATAAAGGGGAGGGGGCTGCGTGCGCTTTCTGTATTTGATGAACATTTTGTACGACCCCTTAGCTCAACAATGACTTAAAGTAAGTTAAACAACACGTTTTAATCGGGACAAAGAACAAAACTACACTTGCAAATAAACACACACAAATAAAATAAACTTAAATAATACAAAAGTAGGCCTACATATATAAACCTAATCAATCAGACCAATTTCAGTATCCTAGTTTGCTGCAGTCTACGAGTTGCGGCACATGTTTTTAAAGTTTTCAGAAACCCCGCTTTGCACTAATCCTGGACCACCTAACGAATGTAACGTTTGGTAAAACATCTCCCTTCCCCCTTCTGTTTCAATTTAACGTGACGTCCGTGACTAGACGAGCGGTCAAACTTTATTTAACAAGCGACAAAGAAACACACGTACCTGTACTTCAGCGTGTCCCAAAGGAAACAACTACTAAACTCAAACACGTAGCTCAGCGGCTGAAAGGACTACAGTCCCCACCATGAGATAAACTTAATCGTGCCCTACACCGGTGAATCTGTGCTTCCCAAAACACAGAAAACAGGGCTTGTCCTATCGGCACTGCCACCCAGTTTTCCGTCTACATTACACAGCGAGAGTCTACCGGTCTATCGCAGTTGTTGTATACTGTGTAATCCGATCCTCTCCCTCCCTCTCGCTATCCATGCCCTCCGCCCCTAGAGCCATTCCAGTCTCACGATAAAGCACCAAAACACGGTCCGTCAAAGTGCGGCTGTCGGTCTATTAAATAGCAGAGCCGTATTTAAAAAACGAAAAAACAATTACACACAGTAACAATACCCTACTTTACACACATTACACATGTTCTGTGTTTCATATACTGTACTTAATATGCAGAGCGCCTCCTTTTTCAATTACCGTGTTTAAAATAAATGTGTTTATTTTATAAAAACAAAGTGTGTACTGGATATGGCAGGGCTCAGAGGTTAGACTACCCTCCCTGCCTAATTGAAACGGAATGTGCAGCATCTGGCCAGATGGCAATTGAATAATTGATTGCTAGCCCTTTGTTCCTCTTGTTTGTGCTGTGCTTTCTTCAGCAAGCCTGGAGGTGAAGGAAGAGAACCTGTGTGAGTGGGTGTGAGCTACAAACGACAGCAGGATACTTTAAAAGGGATGCATTTAGATGATTTGAGTCCCACAAAAGTATATATTGATTTTGCAGGGAAAAGGTTCCTGGTGCGGGACCTCCCTTTTAGTGAGAGCAGCGCAAGGCCCAAGCTTGGACACCTTTTATTTTCTAGTTGTTTTTGTTTTGTCTTTCTGCATATATTAATGTACACCTCTGTGTGTGTGTATATATAATATATATATGCACTAGGGATAACTGTGTTGGTACCCTAGTGGTGGCAACTGCCTGAAATACCTGTGAATTACACTAAAACGTGGACGACTGCAGCGTTTCAATATCAAACCCTCTCGTCTATCAGCGGATACCCACACAGTAACACAACACCTCTGCTGCATCGATAGATAGATTGATAATATCGTTACATTAATCACTTATCAAACATAACACATTTAAAAAGTAAATGAACCAATAGTTCAACACTTTACAAAAAATGAACGTAACATGAATGACCTACAATTTGCAGTTTTAGAAGAAATGTAGAATACAGAAGAATATGGATAAATAAATGGATACGTAGACTCAATACCATGATGCCTGAAGGTATAAATAGAAAGAAAGAGAAGATCATTACATCATTAACTGTGTAGTAAATGACATCACAAACACATGACGAGAGTTCAATAGAAATGAGTGTAGTTGCCATGGCATCGAAAGCCTATGAACCTCCACTGTTTGTTTTCAAACACACTTTCCCTCGACACAGGTATGCTAAAAATGCTGAAACACTGGGAAGTTGGCTCTTTTGAGCAGATACCTATATATGTATATACATGTTTATTTGACATATTTCCCGTTAAGGTCACTATATTGGCTTCCTGCAAAGCATATTGATTTCACAGCGTTGCTCCTCACTTAAAAGGTTATTTATGGTTCTGGCTCATAGTCTGAGATCTGCCAAGATCCAATGATGGTCTCTTAATTCCTAGAACTCGATTAAAACCCTGCAGTGCGAGGGCTTTTAGTTCTCGAGCTCCCACACTCTGGAACTCACAAACCGCTTTTATCCGCAAGGCTGAGTCCATCAGTATTTTAAATCTAAGCTTAAAACATATCTCATTGACTTGGCCTTTCACTAATAGCGAGCACTTTGGAGCTCTTTTGGCTTGTTGAGCGTTTTTGTAAAGCGCTATGTAAATGAAATTATATACAGTATCTATATGGATAAGAGTGGAAACAAAAGTATGCAATGGTATTGTAAAACTGAAATGGCAGTGAGGCCGGACATGTAGCAAGAAGACCAGACCATCGCTGGACCAAGGAGATACTAGACTGGATCCCAAGAGATATAAAGCGACCAAGAAGAAGACCTCCAGGAAGATGGCAAGATGAAATTAAGAAACACGCCAGAGCAACGTGGATGAGGGACGCAGCAGACAGGCTTTCGTGGAAGAATCTTGGGGAGGCCTTCATCCAGCAGTGGATTGAAAAAGGAGGAGGATGATGATGATGATGATGATGATAATGATTAAAGAAAGGGCTTGTAACCAGAAGGTCCCCGGTTCAAATCCCACCTCAGCCACTGACTCATTGTGTGACCCTGAGCAAGTCACTTAACCTCCTTGTGCTCCGTCTTTCGGGTGAGACGTAGTTGTAAGTGACTCTGCAGTTGATGCATAGTTCACACACCTTAGTCTCTGTAAGTCGCCTTGGATAAAGGCGTCAACTAAATAAAGAAATAATAATAATAATAATAATAATAATAATAATAATAATAATAATAATAATAATAATAATAATAATAATAATGCATGTCCCAATAATATAATGTAATTTTATGTAAAAATAATGTGTTATCTTGTAACAATTGTAAGTCACCCTGGATAAGGGCGTCTGCTAAGAAATTAATAATCTGTAAACATGTGCTGCTCTATTTCCAATAAACATAAACAGCAACTCAGGGAAATGTAAACAAGAGTACAAAAGGGTAAACTAGAGAGGAATGTAGCGAATACTCACCATCACAGTAAAGGGTGTGAGACTGGGCAGACTTGTGGAGAGAGAGTTGTAACACATTGCATATTGGGTATAGAAATCTTACACATAAGTGCAAAATGAATGGGATGGAAATAGAGACCAAGGAGTTTGAAAGCACAGAATCTAATCTTTTTTAATCCCAGTGTTTTAGATCCTTCTACTTCACCTGGTAGGCTATTCCGTGCATTTATAACTCTCTGTGTAAAACTGTGCTTCCCAGCTTCTGTTCTAAACTTACTGTTACTCAGCTTCCTTCCACTTATGCCCACTCTGTGCTAAATTTGAAGTCGTGTCTTGGGTTGACTTTATCCAGACCATTTGTTATTTTAAACTTCAATCAAGTCCCCTTTCCATTCTTCTTTCTAAACTGAAGAGATTTAATTCTTCTAACCTGTCCTCATCGCTCATGTCTTTAAGTCCTGAGATCAGCCCTTCTCTGCACCTTCTCGAGTGCAGTGATGTCTTTTTTGCAGTGAGGTGACCAAAACTGCACCAAGTATTCTAGGTGGGGGTCTAACTAGGGCTTGAGCTACAGGATAAACAAACTCAACCAGTCTAGAAAAATGAAGGAAAAGATTGGATTTAATGGAAGTTCATAGGATCCTAAGTGAGAGAGCAGAACAAGAGGGCATGAATGGAAGCTGAGTAAAACCGATAGGAGGAGGAAAAGGGTGTGCTAAGAAGGGATGAGTCTGGGTGTGTCGAACAGCCTCTTCTCCTTCCCAAACTTGTCATGCTCTTATGCTTCAATTCGGAAGAGACTACAGCTGTTTTTCTGCCATTCCGAGAGGTCCATTGATCATACAGGCTGGGATTGTTTTCCAAAGCAGCTGGGTTCACATTGAGAGTTGAGATACAACCAAAAAAAAGACATACCTTTTTTTTTCATGTAAGCCAAGCAATCCTTTAACATTGTGAGCCAGTCAGTTAAATGATTTGGGAGGAGCTGGGTGTTTTTCAAGTAATTATGTAATAAGCAGGCAGGCGAACCCTTTTTTTCCTCACTCAGTAAATAACTAAAAGAATGAGTCAAAATGACTAGAGACAGGCAAGAGCAGACAAAAGCAAACAGCGACAGAAAATAAAGAAAAGGTTTCATTAGAACGAAGCAAACAGAACAGGGTGGTAGCTGAGCACCGCAGAATCAAACTGGTTTAATGTTCCAGACTGTTTATGGGACTGCATTGTGCTCCCAACAGGAAAAGCACTTGATAAAAAAAGACAAAGGCATTCTGCTCTCCACCGCATTCCCCACGATTCAGTAGATGATTATATGAGACAAGGGACAGATTTACTGGGCTTTAGAGGCTCTGCAAAGTTTTCATTTTTTCTAAACAGAATCAAATGCTTTACAGCTAGGAATAAAACCCTTCAACCCTTCAGTAGTTTTGACCTGTCATGCACTAACATTCATTACGGAGGTCTCGATTTGTGCAGTTTTGAAAGAAGCACACGCTATCGCAAGCGCGGATTGCCATTTTAAAAACAAGGCATCTAGGACTGCACTAGGTCAAAGAAAGCTCTCCGTTTGCTTACCTTGCTTTCCAGGGAATCTGTTACACTTGCACTTCCTGGATCATTTCACCTCAGCAGCGTCTTTTGGAGCAGACCCTTGAAAGAGTTCTAATGAAGAATAAAAAAAGTTCCCCAACTCACACTTCCTGTGTGAAATAGGGATTATAAGTGTAACAAACTAGCAACTAAACAGGGTGTGTATACAGATATTACACCAGCTGCAGCCACCAGATAACATGTGATGTGAAGAATACCAGGAGCCGAAATCAACCATGGGCTGTGTACCTGATAAGCTGCATGCAAGGACAGAGGGAGCTCTACCCCAGAGCCAAATACAGAAACTTCCAGAAAGTTCGTCTTAGACAGCCCGTGTGGCAGAAGCAGCACCAATCACTAAGTGACAAATGGACTCACACACCTATGCGGCAAACTCTAACCAATAAGTGGTACTAATTGTGCAATCATAATGAGGTATAAGTAACGTTGCAAACTGTTGTTCTGAGAGCTTGCCTTGTGGAATGCCACTCGTGTAACCTCCCGGGCTTGTGATTAAAGCTTTTCCTCGCTACAAAGACAACGGACTGGTGTGAACTTATTTCCTCTACATCACTGTGTCACAGGTAATGGAACCCCACCTGATCCCACAGGGGCAGCAGATAGGAGCCTATTACTTGTCACACAGAAAGTTAACAAATCTTGCTCCTTACACCTTTAATGTAAAAAAAAATATTTGAAACAAAAGACAAGAAGCTGTAGATGGGAAAACACTTTGTTTAAAGTGATGTTAAAGCAATTACAGAACAAATATACATTAAGCTTCCCTTTAATTACACAGTGCTGTTGAGGCACCTTACTATATTATATTTATCTAAGTACGACCCCGTTTGCTTGCTTGTAGCATTCAGTGCTCAGTCTACAGCCTGGAATCTGGTTAGTGCAGTTTTGGATTGGATATAATTAGCTCTGTTTTTAATATAAGGGAAATGAGAGAGTGGCGGTTTTAAGGTATGATGCAGCCTTTTTATAATGGAAAAAACAAGTCATTACCAAGATGTGAGATCAGCATGCGGTCTTTCTTCCCACACACACACTCATGATGTCTGCTCATCGGTACAGACATACTGCAGCTGTTTAACCCAAACTGCGGAGATCGATAACAGAAATTGTACTTCCTTTACAAAGGCTGTGTATTACTTTACTACTGTCTTCATTTTAACAGCCTGGCTTTCGCTGGTTAAGTGGAACTCCCAGTCATTTAATCTCATTATCCTCCCAAAACATCCTGGGGAAGTCATATCATTTGCATTCAATTCCTCCCAGACAGTGATCTCAGCCGGAGGCGTTACTGAATGATCACTCGTGAATGGCTGATTAGGAGCAGGTAAATGTAGCTGTTTACTGACACAAACACAGCAATGATTGGACTGTGCTTTTTTCTCAGTTCCCCTGCTCGGCCAGTGCAGGGCCTCTAGCGCACAAGCAGCGCAGTCAGGGTTTGTTTTTTGTTTTCTTTTGCCAGCGCCTCTTTAGGGAGCTATTTTCGGTTTTAAATGCATACCAGCTGCCTGGGGAATAGGCTGTACTCGTAGCAGAACCAGAGCTGGATTCAAAAATTAAAAGCAACACACTTATAAACGCTGCCCTGCAGCTTTTCTGACACCAGTCAGGGGGTGACAGATTCATGTCTGTCAGCCAGGCCAGGATGGGCTTTTACATTCCACACCAGCGTGTTTAAAATACTTCGTGCCCCCTTTGCACGTCAGCCAAACCTCTGTTCCTTTGCAAACGATCCCATACTGCCCTGACCCCACACCCCATAAACGCTTCTTCTTGAGGAACTCATTTTCACGAGGCCTTGTTGCCATGGCAGCAGGCTGTGGTGTTCTTGTTAATTCCTGGGTTGAATATGTCATGCTTGTCTGCCCTGTGTTTACTGTGGACAGGGAACAGCAGATATATTGGAGGTGCTGAATAAAAACCCAAGAGCTGTCGAGTGAACCAGACTCCTGGTGTCAAAGGTCAAGGGTCTACGAGGTACATACTGAAATGCTTCCTGCAGGCGACAGCCAACCCAACTTTTATAAAGTGGCTTTCTTATCTTGGTGGGTTTTAATGTAACTTTAAAATGGCTGCTTTTGTATTGTTACGTGTATACTGTTATTTAAATGGTCTGATTGTGACAGTTGTATGTGTGACATGCTATACACATGTATTGTGGTTTGTTCTTTGTACAATGCTTTGCGATATTTTTGTATAAAAAGCAATATATAAATGCAATTAATAAACAAATAAATAAAAACCCTTCTGAAAAAATAATGTTTTACCAAAACTAATACGTTCTCATTGGCACCCCCTGGTGGACAGTTCCTAACCATGCACCTCTGTTGCACGGTCTATCGTACACTTTGACAAACAAACAAACAAAAAAATATGCCACGTCTGTCAACAGAGCAGCGCCTTCGTGCGATCGGCATGTTGGAGGCTGGACTAGGGCAGCGTGCTGTGGCTCGCCGTCTTGGGTGCTCACAGCCAGCGATTTCAAACCTGGCGAGACGGTATAACCAGAAACACTCTGTCAATGACAGGCCATGAACAGGGAGACCAAGAGTCACAACACCTGCCCGAGATCCACAGATCATTTTGCAGCACCTTCGTGATTTAATCAGCACAATACAAAGTCACTGCATCTGCTCTAAAACAGAGTTTGTCATTTTTCGATCACATCTAGTGAATTTTATCCAAATAGAAGTGATACGTTTCCTTTGATGCTCAGTGTATATATATATATATATATATATATATATATATATATATATATATATATATATATATGCAAATTTATTAGAACACCTCAATGTCATTTATTGCAAGAAACCCTCAATTCAATTTTCGTTCAGTAATCAGCGATATAGAAACAACAGGCACTCATGTGAAAATGTTTGACCGCTTTGTGCATTAATTAGGCATCTTAATTATCAACTGAATAGTTTCATGCATCTAACCATTTGCGGCTATGTGTTTTTCTATTACTATTTTAAATTAATTGGACGTGTGACATTTTAAAGTCATCAATTAGACAATCACCCATTTTTTACTAAGTTTTGCCAATTTTCTAGGATTTTCGGTTACTGTGGTTTGATTTCATAGGCACAACAAATCAAAACTGCAGAAGCAACGGTGTATTATTAGAATAATTTTGTATAATATATATATACAATACTGTAATCTGATTATACCAGCACCTTCTGCTAATCCACTATGAACAATGTATCAAGTAAACACAGTTCTTCAGCCTATGCATATTTTGATATCATATATATATATATATATATAATTTATATATCATATCATATAATAATAATAATAATAATATTTTAAAAAGTGAATGCATTGTATTGCTTTATTATTTCTAAAAGTCTGATGTGAAAGATTAAGTAATTTTATGTGTATGTGAAAACATGAGAATAATATTATTGAAGCCCATGAGACACTGAATATTACTTTCTATGCAGTTTGCATATATACTGGTCTTGGTCTCAAAATTTTGGACTACATCACTGATAGAATGAACTCATTTTGCTTCATAAAGTCGAATGAAACCTGCTGAATAATGTTACGTTAACATATTGAATTACACACCGCTTTGTAGTTTTCCATATACTGAACGAAAAACCGACACATGGAAAAATGTGACATTTTGAAATCTAACATGAAATACTATTGTACTGCTATTATGGCTTCCGGTAGACTTTTGCAATATAATTTTGTAGTTTCTTTGATTACATGATGTTAAATAAAACATGTAAATTATGTTTTTTTAAATGATGTCTCGATCCTAAAGTTCTAGGTGATGCAAAACTTTTGGTCAGAGCTGTAGATGAGAATCACTTAAGACAGATCCTAATAATATGGCCAGATGTCTCCAATGCTTCTGAAGGAAAATGGAGGCAGGTTTCTGAGTCAGGTTTCTTTATACATCAGTTGCACAAAACAAAAACAAAAAAATAATAATGTACAGCGCTTATATACAAACGCATTCGAGCTAGATTTAAATCTCGATATACAACAAATCTCATTTAGACACAATTCTGCCTTGTAACCGTAAGTAAAAGAAATGAATCCACTTTACAAAAATAATGCATGCATTTCAAATATATATATATATATATATATATATATATATATATATATATATATATATATATATATATATATATATATTGCTTAAATTAAACATGTGGTTCCCTCAATACATTAACTTCAATTCTTTAAATAATGCACTGAAGACTGGCTGGCAGTGCTATTAGAGGCCTTAGCCACTAGAGGGCAGGCTACTGCAAAAAATAAATAGGTCTGACCCAGCTGCCTTCTGATTCTTTGGTATAGAAAAGATTTGCGTGTGTCTGCTCAAGTGGGAGCGTGGTAAATGCAGGACTCCTGTGTACACCGAAGCGGAATCAGCTCGCCAATTGCTGGCCATTGGAAGTTTATGAAAGCGGAAAGTACAACTGCAGCCGTGGCTCAACGCTTACCCCTCGTTGAGCTGGGGAGGGGAGCGGAGGGGAGGGGAGGAGCTTTTGGTCAGGCAGCGAAGGTGCAGTGATTCCCTGAGCCTTGTTTCCAAAAACAAAACAAAAAACACAAATGAGAACTTCTCAAAATTGCCAACGTCCGAACCTTAGCTTGAAAATCATTTGCCTTTGTTCCAGATCCTTCCAGTTTCTTATACTACCCAGAGCCAGATTGCCAGACTTTCTGACAGCTCTGTCCTCTCCACAATGGGGGATCACAGTTCAGATCATTGCATTAGGGCTTGGGGGTTGGGAGTGTGGGTTAGGTTGCGTTCAGTTCCCACTTGGCAGGGTGCAGACCCCATAGATCTCCTGGTGTCTCCTCAGATCCACCTTGCGCAGGAAGCCCTGCTGAGATCACAGTTCAGATCAGTGCAGTAGAGCTGGGGTGTGGGGTTTTGGTTTTGGTTTGGGAGTATGGGTTAGGTTGGGTTCACTTCTCACTGGACTGGGTGTAGACCCCATGGATCTCCTGGTGTCTCCTCAGGTCCACCTTGCGCTGGAAGCCTTTGCTGCAGGTGGGGCAGGTGAAGGGTTTGAAGCCTGTGTGCTTGCGGCTGTGGGTGATCAGGTTGGAGCTCTGACTGAATGCTTTCCCACACACCTGACACTTGTGGGGCTTCTCTCCTGCAACACAGATAAACAAGCTTTACATTCAGCCTAAAAACAAGACGGAAACAAGCGTTGCATTGGCTCTGGTTCTCCCGCGGGTTAAGGAGGCAAAACCGTCAGGGGCGGCTTCTCTTTATTGCGCTACAGCGGACCCTGCTGGCCAGGCGCCTAGTGAGCTCAGAGCAGACACCTGCAGGACTGGCATTTGTCCTCCAGAGGTCAGTAGCGCGCTGACATTTGCTCTCGAGTTCCTGGGTGTAAAAGAGGAAGCTGGCACGGTCGTGGGATTGGAGGACGCACACTGAACCTTCAGTTCTCTTAAACAGCTGTGTGAGGAACTGCTGCGATGAGGGGCTAAAATAATTAGACATTCTAAATTGGGGAGAAAAAAAAAGGAAAAATCGGGGGTAAAATAATTTACCACTGTTGCGTGTTGAAATGTCTACTTCTCTGTAGGCAAAATGCTGAGTGGGTTGTCTGGCAACTTAAAATAATAGCAAAACAGAAACCGATTATGTCCTATCAAATTTGATCAGATTCTGTCCTATCAAAATCGATTAGTTGGGACACATGGGGTAAAAAGTTGGGCTGACCCTTATAAAAGTTTCCCGCAGTCAAAGCACAGCACAGTGTAATAAAGCATAGAGAAAACATGGCAAAGCATTGTAAAGCACACAGAGGTATGGTAAAGCATATACAAAAAAACATGGTAAACTATGGTAGATGCAGAGTATAACCATATGAAAAGCATGGGGAAAATTGGAAAATCCCTGTGCAAGTTTCCGGTGGTACACCTTTACAAGGGAAGGCTTGCCGGCCCAGGTGTTTCTTACCTGTGTGGATGAACGTGTGCTTCTTCATGTCGGATTTCTGGTGGAAGCGTTTGCCGCAGTGTTGACAGGGGTAGGGTCTGGTATCAGAGTGGATGAGGAGGTGTGTCGACAGGGTAGACGAGCGTTTGAACGTCTTCCCACACACCGTGCAGCCGAAACTCCGCTCCTGGAAAACACGGGGGAGCACGTCAGGACACCAGGGGCACCAAACCCTGGGTTCGGTCACAAAATTTCGTGTTAAATCAGTTAAATCGCACTGCTGCCCAACTTGGAGCCCTTATATGAAAAGCAAAGCAGTCGTAGCGAACGCCATGCTCAATCATTTCTCCAAAATGTCATTTTTCCTACAACCCAATGGCTGCTTTGATTACAGAGCTGGGGCCAGTGGTTTTATCTGGGTGACGTTCAGCTCTTAACCTCACCTTGATCTGGCAGTGCACCCCCCTCTCAGGGAGCAGACTGACCGGGTGCCCCCCTGACTTTCCATAGCCGGCCAATTGGAAAGCCAGCCTGCTGCCATGTGACCTCCTCAGGTGAGTCTCCAAGCCAGGTGAGGAAGAGAAGACCTGCAGGGGTGGGGGAGGAGAGAGAGAGAGAGAGAGAGAGAGAGAGAGAGAGAGAGAGAGAGAGAGAGAGAGAGAGAGAGAGAGAGAGAGAGAGAGAGAGAGACATGTTTTCAGTTAGCGTTGCACTTGCTTGGTCACCTGGTGGGTTGAAATTGTCCCCGCCCCTTCGCTGGCTTCCTTCCTGTCATTAACCAACCAGCTGCTGCTTCCCCTATTGACTTTCAGCCAGTAACATGACCTCGAAAACTCTGCTGAGGTGACTTCGAATTCTATAGAAAATTCTCACTGTCATGACTGTTCGATAAGTCTGTGTTCAGGTGCTTTGTCTAGGAGTTCAAGAATTTGATCCAAAGTGTCAGTTCACTAGATGGTGCCAGCACTTAAAGACAGGTTGGCTGATAAAGCCTATGTAACATATATCAATGCTATACAATTACTGGAGAGCCCGAATAGCTTAACCACCTTAAAAGAAGACTTATCAAAAAAATAATATCAGACATCATCGGCATATTTGGATGTACTGGTTGCGTTTCTGTTTGTTTCACATGCAAAATGTCTTTAAGCAAAGAGGAATGCTGTGTGCTGCAGATGCCTGATTTATGGGTAGAGGCCCAAGTCTGCGGAGAACGGAATTCCTCGGAAATCACAGAATTTTCAGGCTCCCGCGGAATTCGCAGTGTTCCACAGATTCTGCAGCTACATCGTCATCATAATGATCATAAACAGACTGCTAAAGCGAACAGAAATATATAACTTGGTTGTTTTGGTTCTAGTTTTGTTAAATTAACAGATGTTTTGTCTGGTGTTGAGGCTTTGGAAATGTGGCCCAATACAAAGTCTAATGAGACGTGATGTTTTTGTTTTGACAGTTTCTAAAGATTTCACTGACAAAAATGCTCAATATATTATATTATTATTTGTTTATTTAGCAGACGCCTTTATCCAAGGCGACTTACAGAGACTAGGGTATGTGAACTATGCATCAGCTGCAGAGTCACTTACAATTACGTCTCACCCGAAAGACGGAGCACAAGGAGGTTAAGTGACTTGCTCAGGGTCACACAATGAGTCGGTGGCTGAGGTGGGATTTGAACCGGGGACCTCCTGGTTACAAGCCCTTTTCTTTAACAACTGTACCACACAGCCTCCTATATTGGAAGCACTTGAACCATAACACTGTTTGACAGGATTATGTTGACTTGATTGACAGTTTTATAAGACATTATTAATACAAATACTAAAACACTCCAGAGATGAGATAAGATGCTCCACAGAAAACTCTGCAGATATCTACTGAACATTTCTGCAGTTTTTTGCAGATTTTCCCAGATTTGGACTGCCTCTACTTATTACAATTACTCAGACATAGGAATTTCCATAAAAAACACAAAGAATTATGTTATATCATTTTGTAGTTTCTTTGATTACAGGATGTTAAATAAAAGATACAAATTATGTTCATGTAGTTTAAATTATGTCTCGATCCTAAAATTCTAGGTGATGAAAAACTTTTGGCCAGAGCTGTACTCTTTGAAGCCAATGGTAAGGAAGCAGTATTGGACCCCCCTCTCTTCTCTCACCTTGCTGCAGATGGGACACTTGTATGGGGCTCTGCAGTGCAGCAGCTGGGTGCACAGCAGGTTGCTGGAGCTCTCTCTCGAACCCTCTCCCTCGGCCCGGCTCAGATCCAAACCCGGAGAGAGCAGGGACTGGACCAGCACCTTCAGCTCACACTCCGGGCAGTCGGGCCAGCAGTACCGTCCGAACGAGAGGCCCAGGTCAGGGGGCGAGGATTCACCCATCAGACAGGGCTTATCTGAGGTCAGGACTGAGAGGACCAAGAGTGCGAAACGGGATCAGCCAATTTAATAGAACGCTGCTTCATATCGCACCCTCCACTTACTATCACATTAACCCAAAGGACAGGCTATCATGGGAGTCAGTGGGGACAAGCACAGTGAAAGCATGCTAAAGCACAGTTAAGAATTGTACTTTTTTAAAATTAAATAGCATGGTATGGTAAGGCACATTAATAAACATGACAAACCAGTTTAACAGCATAACCGTGGGAAAAGCATGGTAAAACGACCATGCACTTACAAACATACCACAAGTCATGAAATCTAAATAAAAAACAGAACAAACCCTGACATATATAGAACCTGTTGCGGTTTAAACATTTAGAACACTTTGTCGTTGACATTCTGAGTGCGAGTTCTACACTCTCAGCCGCATTCTAAGTGCGGTTGCTCCTGTTCCAATGGGGGCCTGTCTTGTAACTGGTGTGAATGTGTCTATTGGGGTACCTGGTGAGGAAGGCAGCCTCCAGTCCTGACCTGTCCTGGAGCCTGTGTGGAGCAGACCTTCCTGAGGGCTGGCAGGAATAGCCGGACCCTCCTTGGGCTCCTTAAAGACACCGTCTGTCCCAGAGGGCTCCCAGTCGTCACTGCAGGGATTTCTGTAGGAGGACTTTAATTCCTGAGTTCCCGGAGCTGCAGCACTGCCTTTTAATTCCTTAAAGGGAACAGCCTCGGCTGGATTCATACAGCCCTGTATTCTGCCAAGATATTCAACTGGGAAAGAGACAATATTGAACCATTACAAATCATTACAGGGGAAGATTGAGGGGGTACAACACTTCATGTTTAAACCTACTGACTGATTTAGGGAAAGTTTAGTTTTTTTTTAAGCCCTTTTTTGATCAATTAAATCACATTCGCAGACAGTTCACAAAACCTAAAATCTTGAATTGTTTCAGAGTGGGTAAGAAGTGTCTTATCATTTTTTCAAAGCAATGTTTAATCCAAGAGAATGTTTAAAAGAACGCTCTTCAAAAAACAGTCTATAAAAAAAAAAAACATTTCTTAAAACAGTTACAAAAAAGAATGTTCTTATGAACGGTTCTACTCTGCTGTTAAAGACACCAACTTAAGTTTAGACTAGTTTTACTAATATCAAACTGCGTTTAAAAAAAACAAACTATGGTAGCCCAACCCTTATAAAAGTTTCCCACAGTAAAAGCATGGCAAAGTGTAATAAAGCACAGAGAAAGAAAGGTAAAGCATAGGCAAGCATTGTAAAGCACAGAGAGGTCTGGTAAAGCATAGGGAAGCATTGTAAAGCACAGAAAGGTCTGGTAAAGCATAGGGAAGCATTGTAAAGCACAGAAAGGTCTGGTAAAGCATAGGGAAGCATTGTAAAGCACAGAAAGGTCTGGTAAAGCATAGGGAAGCATTGTAAAGCACAGAGAGGTCTGGTAAAGCATAGGGAAGCATTGTAAAGCACAGAGAGGTCTGGTAAAGCATAGGGAAGCATTGTAAAGCACAGAGAGGTCTGGTAAAGCATAGGGAAGCATTGTAAAACAGAGAGAGGTCTGATAAAGCATAGGCAAGCATTGTAAAGCACAGAGGTATGGTAAAGGATATTAATAAACATGACAAACCAGGGTAAACTATGGTAAATGCATAGTATAAAAATAGGAATGAAGCCATTCAGGTAGGGGAAAGCATGTGGAAACAACAAAACCATGGTCAACTAACACTTATAAAAGTTTCCCACAGTAATAGCACAGCAAAGTGTAATAAAACACAAGAAAGGCATGGTCAAATTTCACAAATATCGTGGGAAACCTGTTACATGTATTGAAAACTCTCGAGTGAGTAAATGAGTGCGCCAGCGAGGGCGTGTGCTGAAACGACTCGATCAGAAGTTCCTGGAGTGTTACCTCAAGCTGTTCCAGGGATGACTGTCTGCTGTGCTTACCGTGACAGCAGGCAGCGTTGGTGTGAGAGTCTCCCTCCTTCACGTATCTCACACCCTGGTGCGTGCTGCTCTTTCTGCTTCTCACAAGGAAGGAGCGAGGCATTGCTGTACCAGTCCCTGCAGCACACAAATACAGCAGAACCACATTTAAAAAAAAAGGCTGCACGCCATAGTTATACTACCCATTTACCAGCATGTGCCATTTTTAATAAGATTTGCCGTACCTCTCAGTGCTTTACCATGCAGTATTGCACTTTGCTATGTTTTTGGTACGGGGAACTTCTAGAAGGACAGCTGCACAAAAAAAAGACACTTCTCACTGAAACTCTTTTCAAATCCTTTATTGGTGTTAACTCAACAGACAGGGCTAGTTTCTCATCATTAGGACTAAAAAAAAAGAATAATTATGAAAAGGAAAAAATAAAGAAACATGTTTTAGAATGTTATTGTGTTTTTTTTGTTTTCAGAAAAAAATTAAAGGGGAGGTTAACAACATGAATCAACATTTTCTGTCTGGTCATTTCATTTGCCAGATCGTATGGTAATGTGTTCACACGACACTTTCTTTTTTATTTATTTCTTTTCGGTCTGTAAAACATACGTGCGAGGCGAAGTGTTCAGTTATACTGTAACTTACGTCTCTCTTAGGCCTCGTGTTAAACGCTTGTCAGCTTTTTCTGCCTGAAAAATGTCGTTGTTAATCAGATGTAGTTGATGTGTGATCGCAAAGATTTATTTACTGTATATTAAAAGGTTTTACAGTTGTCAGTCTTTAATCGAAATTAAAATGTTTTAGTAATATATTCTAATGACATACAATCATACAATATTATTTAGAATTGCAAGGTCTATTATTATTTTGTCAGTAGGCCTAGAGTTAACTATCACAGTTTACAAAGATGAAATGTTAACATCCTAGCTAAAAAAAAGGTATTAAACATGATAGCTAAATTAGTAAACACGTTTTTTTTTTTTTTTGTTTGAATAGGAACAGGAGTTTTGTCATGTAGCCTATGTATAGGTTGGAAAATAAAAATGAGTCCTGTCTGTAAAAATAAATGAAAGAACAAAGCACATAATAAATAATAATAATAGTACAAGTGCATCAGTGATTGCTGTGCATCGTGACCTAAGTAACCACAGCATGGAGCTCAATTTTGTCCATGACTGAAAATCGTGCTTTAACTTTTTGATAATCGCTCGCATACCTATCCTTACAGTACTGCTTACACGTGAAATACGTAACAAAAACATCTCGAGTGACTATAACGTTTGTCAAACAAACAGACATATACATGACACTTAGAAAGTTCATTTTAAATGGTTTATTTTTAGTTAATATATCCGATCAACTTATTCCCCGGGCTCCATAAACCTCAGAAACGATGGAACCTCCCCTTTAAATTCTAGATGGCGATCCACTTTTTCCCAGTCTAATTCCCCAGGATACCAGTACTTGCTTTGATCCATTCCCATATTCTACAGCACAAATGTGCCTAATTATCCCACCAGCTCCATCAACAGCAGTATCTTCTTTATCTTCATATTTATGAGTGTTAAATGTATTTCTTTATAAATGTTCCTAGGGCAGCCTTAATGATCTATTAATTTCCGTGTGAATGCAGCTGGTCAGGCTGAATTGCTGAATTGGTTGTCAATTTAACCTGGCCCTCTGTGCTGCAGTTCTGTTTTGAACTACAGAGAGAGGGTGTCTACCTGTGTGCTCTCCGGCTCTGCTACAGAGAGCTATTGTGTTGGAAGGCTGTTTGGCAGATTTGTGTTGGTGTGGTTAAAAGTGTTTTGATTTTTTATTTGATTTTTGAACCCCATCCTCCGACTCCCGCTCCAGTGTCTCTGCCCTGTCCAGCGCGGTCACACCCTCACTGAAGTTCCAAAGCATTTTCATCTTATGCTGATAAAATTGTCCATGCAACACTGGCCGATGCTTGATATTTTTATTCAAGTGCACAAAGTGTATTGCGACTGTTAACATTGTTAACAGAGAATACCGAGCTGGTTCTTCCTACTGTGTCGCATAGTAATGCTTGTTAACCTTATCTGTGGTTGAGCAACTCACAGGAAACAACCCATTGGTCAGAGCGATATCCGCTATGCAGCAGTGGAGGATTTAGTACAAGAAAAAAAAGACATGGTTAAGGTATATGAGGTCAGTGCATGACTGGTCCTTTAACATCCTCATTAATTCCTATATTATATTAGATACTTTCAAAACGGCGTTATCCTTGACCAGGGGTATAGAAGTTAATCTAGCCCGACAGCAAAGCTTGGTAAATTCCAATTAAACCAGCATTTTCATTTATTCATTTAGTTACCAAAGATGGCATTAAAACAGTAAGTTATTGAAGATAAAGGAATACTAAAAGAAAAATTCAATGATTATTATTATTATTATTATTTATTTCTTAGCAGACGCCCTTATCCAAGGCGACTTACAATCGCAAGCAAATACAAATACATTCAAGTGTTACAATACAAGTCATACAAATGATAAATGTTTCTACTAGAACTCTTTTTCAATGTCACTTGGAATGCTAGACAAGTGAATTAGGCATTAGTTTCAGAAGTGAAGTATATATATATATAGAGAGAGAGGCAGCAGTGTGGAGTAGTGGTTAGGGCTCTGGACTCTTGACCGGAGGGTCGTGGGTTCAATCCCCGGTGGGGGACACTGCTGCTGTACCCTTGAGCAAGGTACTTTACCTAGATTGCTTCAGTAAAAACCCAACTGTATAAATTGGTAATTGTATGTAAAAATAATGTGTAAAAAAAATAATGTTTTTGTATGTAAAAATAATGTGATATCTTGTAACAATTGTAAGTCGCCCTGGATAACAGTGTCTGCTAGAAATAAATAATAATATATATAAATTTTACCTACTTTACCTAGATTGCTCCAGTAAAAACCCAACTCTCAAATGGGTAATTTTATGTAAAAAATAATGTCATTGTATGTAAAAATAATGTGATATCTTGTAACAATTGTAAATCACCCTAGATATGAGCGTCTGCTAAAAAATAATATATATATATATATATATATATATATATATATATATATTTGTAATATTGTAACTGACTGTAAAAGTTTTGTCTTTGTTTAAGAAACCAAACAGTACAAACTTGATACAGAAGAACATATTGATGTCCTATTTCTTCCAGCTGTGTAGCCTCTGTAATAAGAAATAATCATTTTAAAACAGGACGAGATTTTTAACAAAATCTCCAAATTAAAAAGTGCACAGGTGAAGTTTAAACAAAAAGAATATTGACATGCATGTTTTCCCTTTTATGATTTATTACAATCCATAAGCAGAATAAATATTATTACTATTATTATTTATTTCTTAGCAGACACCCTTATCCAGAGCAACTTACAATTGTTACAAGAGATCACATTATTTCACATTAAACATTATTTCACATTATTTTTTACATACAATTACCCATTTATACAGTTGGGTTTTTACTGGAGCAATCTAGGTAAAGTACCTTGCTCAAGGGTAAAGCAGTAGTGTCCCCCACCTGGGATTGAACCCACGACCCTCTGGTCAAGAGTCCAGAGCCCCTAACCACTACTCCACACTGCTGCCCATCATCAGACTAAACTATATCCATCATCATACTAAAATATATTTCTGCCCACTTTTATATAAATTATATATTGGATCCTATTACCACATAAGGGTTAACTTGCTAAAGAATGCATCTTATTATGTGTGGTATAAGCCCACAGCGTTTCCAGGATTTCAGATCGATTTATTTTTTCATATTTAATGAAAACTGTACAAAACATCAAGCATAAAAAACACCAAGTTTTGTTAAACTTTTTTTTTTTTAAAGAAAAAGAAAAAAAAGACTAAAGATTCTAATCTGGACTCAATATCAGTAAATCAAGGCACGGTTAGTAACTGCGAGTACAAAACATAGAGGAAAACATTTCAGCTAATGCTTTCAATCATCATAAATCCAGACGTTATTAAGATATGTCTTCGTTACTCACAGTTTTACATCTGATTAAGTGTTAAAGGTGGGCTGTGCTGATGCTCGTACTTCCCTTTAAGAAGTATCAGCAGGTATTCAATAAATCCAGTTCATTAATGTGTTGATTTCAAAAAAAGAAAAGCTGTCCTTCCCTCACCTTTACAACAGAGTACCACTCAATAATAGATTGACTTCTCAAAGCCGTTTGGAAGCAAACATTTTCACTGCCGCACTTGCATGCTATTTTGCATGTGTCATACAACAAAAGAGAAGTTTAGGTCCAATAGACAAACGTTTCAGTTAGTTTTTGTTTGAAACTTGTGGGACTGCTCGAGCTAAATTAAAACTGGAGGTGGACTGTAACTTTGAAGTAAAATGTCCCTCCAGTTTTTAGTTAACTACTATTAAAAAGTAGGGATCCTGTTATTTAAAAAAAAAAAAAAAACACAGTAAGGAATGATTTTTTAAAGTCAAGCTGTTTTCAGCTGTTTTAGAGAGGGTTAGAAGTTTTTCTCATTTAAAACGTTAATTTGTCCACATTGCTTTATAGGGGGAAAAAACTGCATCCTCACATGAGGTTATCATGCATTTGCGTCATCCATGTGTCCCCATATAAAAACTAGAAGAGAGTTTTTATTTGAAATCCGTCCCCATATGAGGGCTCCTTGCATGAAAGGGTTAATACCATAGCCCTTAAAATTTATAAACCTGATTTTTCATTTAATTGTTATTTTTCTATGTGGGGACATTAACACAGCTACAAACTCAGTTTAAAAGGATTGTGCAAAAATAGTGGCAATAAGCAGAATTTACTCTACCAGGAATTCACCAATAACCAGGCAGAATAAGCACTGTACAGAACAGCAGATACGAGAACAACAACAAAAAAGAATGCTGTGGAACTATTGATTACAATAGTGTTCATTAATACATTTAAAACCAATGCACTGATATGCACCCAGCTATACTGTACACCACATTGCTGTAATCCAAAACACTGCTCTAAACAAACACACTGTCATTATGTTCTGCTGTGGCACACTTTATACAGCAGAGTGTTTAATACTGTACAGCAACTTAATCACATGGAAACCGTCTACTTTTAAGATGTTATATATCTTGTGAGATTAGGTGGGGTGGAAAGAAGTGTGACCGATAAATGTGAGGGATTATACCCAGAGTGTGACGATAGCCAAAGCGTCTTCATCAACTCCTATTACATTCTAGAATCTAGATACTTCAAGGCTGTATTAACAGTAAAAGTATAGCAAAGTGTAAGAAAACATAGTGAACGCATAGTAAGTCACAGAGAGGTATGGTAAAGCATATAAAAAACAACATGCTAAACTATGATAAATACTATATAATCAGGGGAAAAGCATGGGAGAAAACTGCTAAATTACTGTGCATATGTACCAGGGTTAAACCACAGCAGGGTTAGTGTGGAACTGGTGAGTCGACTATAATCAATCAATCAATCAATCAATCTTTATTGCTTATATAGCACCTTTTGCAATAAATCGCCTCAAAGCGCTTTACATATAAAAACAACAAAAAAGAATAACACTCAAAGCAAGTAAAATACAGAATATTTAAACACCCCCTTAAATGACATACAGTAAAACAAGTCATTTTGATT